>NC_135567.1:6359898-6367398 GCF_964340395.1 Glandiceps talaboti | reverse complement strand
GACATACATGTGCATATCCATTATCGTCGTGATACGATCCAATATGGCTGCCTGGCAGCCATTTTGTTTGTGAATTTTCCATGTCCAAAGCCATAACTCAGACATGCTTGAAAAGATCTCATTCAAAGTTGGTATTAGGACAATGTTCTATGACATACATGTGCATATCCATTATCGTCGTGATACGATCCAATATGGCTGCCTGGCAGCCATTTTGTTTGTGAATTTTCCATGTCCAAAGCCATAACTCAGACATGCTTGAACATATCTCATTCAAAGTTGGTATTAGGACAGTGATCTATGACATACATGTGCATATTCATTGTTGTTGTGATATGATCCAATATGGCCGCCTGGCAGTGATAATTCCTTAAAACCCAATCATAGCGGGGATATGTCATTCTCATCAATGACTTGTTTTATTTATTATTGACATACATTGTATTGTCAGTGTACGGTACAGTATCATTGAACTTTTGTAAAATAGGTTGAATTCTTTCCAGTCATTTATGATCACTAACAGGTACTTCAACATCATTGAGTCATTGGTAGGTGTGTGGTGTCCTGGTTCATGCACCAAATATAGTGAACAAACAGAGAAAAATTATAGGGTCCTGGTCCCTACCCAAATACAAGAAACATCTAGAAAAATTAGTGTCCTGGTCCCTGCCCCAGATACAGTGAACAAACAGAGAAAAATTAGGGTCCTGGTCCCTACCCAAATGCAAGGAACATCTAGAAAAATTAGGGTCCTGGTCCCTACCCAAATGCAAGAAACATCTAGAAAAATTAGTGTCCTGGTCCCTGCCCCAGATACAGTGAACAAACACATAAAAATTAGTGTCCTGGTCCCTGTCCCAGATACAGTGAACAAACACAGAAAAATTAGTGTCCTGGTCCCTGCCTCAGATACAGTGAACAAACACAGAATAATTAGTGTCCTGGTCCCTGCCCCAGATACAGTGAACAAACACATAAAAATTAGTGTCCTGGTCCCTGCCCCAGATACAGTGAACAAACACAGAAAAATTAGTGTTCTGGTCCCTGCCCCAGATACAGTGAACAAACACATAAAAATTAGTGTCCTGGTCCCTGCCCCAGATACAGTGAACAAACAGAGAAAAATTAGGGTCCTGGTCCCTACCCAAATGCAAGAAACATCTAGAAAAAATAGTGTCCTGGTCCCTACCCAAATGCAAGAAACATCTAGAAAAATTAGTGTCCTGGTCCCTGCCCCAGATACAGTGAACAAACACATAAAAATTAGTGTCCTGGTCCCTGCCCCAGATACAGTGAACAAACACATAAAAATTAGTGTCCTGGTCCCTGCCCCAGATATAGTGAACAAACACAGAAAAATTACTGTCCTGGTCCCTGCCCCAGATACAGTGAACAAACACATAAAAATTAGTGTCCTGGTCCCTGCCCCAGATACAGTGAACAAACACAGAAAAATTAGTGTCCTGGTCCCTGCCCCAGATATAGAGAACAAACAGAGAAAAATTAGTTAAGAATGTAGAACAGAGTGTATAAAGAGAAAACAATGCAAGGAATGTGAAATATTAATAATTCAGGTAACTTACAAGTTATACAATATAATTATAGTAAACATTGTTGTGAACTTAATAGCACTATAGTTTATTGGAATGAAGTGATTGTTTTGATAAATTGGTCAGCTTTGATTTCTGTATGTTGGTGGTGTGAGCCTCACCACTGCCAATTCTTTGACTAAAATTAGTGGGCAAGGATTGAACCATAATTGTACTCTTGTCAAACTTGTCCAGCCCTTGTGATGACAAATCAAGCTTTCAATCTGCAAGTTAAGATTAATAACCCCTTCTGATCACAGGCTAATCAAATACCTATGAAATATTAAAACATTTTATTTGAACTAAAATTACATGGACGGTCACTTAGTGAACTTAGACAGTCAGCTGTTTACTATATATGTATAGACAAAACATGTAAAGCTGTGTACTAAACATACAGCTGATAAGGTCAAAGGTCAAATGAGATGTTAGGTCAAAGGTCAAATAGACATGCGTACAGGCTTTTTGTTAGTTATTATACACAGAATATTTTTTCTATTCCCTGGGGAAGTGATGAAAAGTATAGGTGACCTGTAAAATTGATCGCTGGCCCCCAAACAAGTATTTATAGTTTGTAAAGCCATCTACTAGCCATTCAGGAGAACATGTTGGCACTGTCCTGTATTCATCATAGTATCTATGCAGGGGTCTGTCAGCCTATGTAACCTATATACAGCAGGGTATGAATTAAGATGAGTGATGTGAGACATGGCAGGAATGGTTGGTTGGTTGGTTGGTTGGTTGGTCAGGTGGAAAACATCATAAGACATACGGTTGCTGTAATTGACATACACTCACCAACGAATATATTGCCATGGTAAAATATATGGAAAACTCTGTCAGCTTTATGATATTTCCCCATTTTTGTTACCATGGTTTCCAGACAGTCAAGTAACGTAGCGAAAAGATAACAAATCTCTATGCAGCAAATGTGCATAAACAAGATGGGGGACATCTGATAAAATTTACATAGCGTTGCATACTAGTATTGTGTACATTATTTTTGATGGAAACCCCAGTAATTGAGGTCTTAATATAGTAAAATTTCATAGAGTTGCATATCACTAGTATCATGTACATTCATTTTGCTGGAAACCAGGGGCCTTAATCTAGTAAAATTATGATATCTTGATTGGAACCCCCAATAAAATACCTGAGTATATATCAGTAGTTCTTTAGAAAAAACACTTCTTGAGGTGTGGTATGTCATGTCATTCTGCTACTACTACTACTGGATATTAATTTTTGTTTCATTTCATTCTCACTGTCTCAGTCTTACACAGATAGATTTGTAATATATGCATTGTGTAGTACAGGATGTACATGAGGATGAGGCCAAATAACAATAATTGTTTGGTTCCGGTTACCCCCCCCCCCCACCTAGCTTTCACTGCAGAATCTAAACTTTTTTTTTACGTATTCGATAAAAAATAATAAAGTTGCAAAAACTGTGAAGTCTCACGAGAAATAGTGAACTCAGAAACTGCCATAAACTTAAAAAAATAAATAAATAAAACTGTTCGTCCAATCTGTAATAGGTGTACATCTGATATGAAGAAATAAACAACACAGAGACCATTTGGAAAACAATGGAAAACCTCAACTAGACACTCATACAGAAACAGAAGTATACTAAATCAACATTTTTGGCTATGGCAAGGGGGGGGGGGGTACTTAAAATAAATTGGGGGTTTGACAAAAAATCTCCTGACCCTGCCCCCACCCACTGTAAGGGAACCTCCGGTAACCACAATCGCAGGGCACTCAGGCTTAGTTAGTTATATTTACAAAAACAAACAAACAAGACAAACAAACTATAAATAAATAAATTCTGAAAAGCATCAACAAGAGAGCGCACAATTGCAAATCATTATCAACTACAAGAATTACTAATACTATACGTTTTCCTGTATTCAAAATGGTCACAATTGTACATACCCCCCCCCCCCAAGGTATGTCAATGATTCCTACCAAATGCGAGTAGTATATTTTCAAGTTGTGAAACTGGAGCTAATATGACTTCTGATCAGTAAAAATCCATCTTTGTAGAACAATCATGCTTAGAACTCATATATTTACCAGGTGCAATTGACATCATAGTCAACGGGAAGGCATCAATTCTGATGATTACTTAGCCTTACCATCTTGCATTGAAAAATCTCGTTAGATGTCCATAACTCCCTTCACTCAATTTGAATGAACCAATCACGTAACCCGATTACTGCATTACTTGCAGTTAAGTAGCTCAATCCATCTTAGTGTGATATGTTTACATTGTAGTACATGTAAGTGTGTGTACTTCTGGTTTCCTATGTTTTACTTAGTGATGGTATTCCCAACCTAGTATGTCAAACAGCCACAGCTATAGTGATCAAATTGGGTTATATGATCGGTCAACTCAAATTGATTGGCTGGGAGTTTTGAACTTCTAATTAATCTGTCCTTGAGGTTGCTTGGAAACATTGTATACCTAACTTTAACACTGAACTACAAGTTTGCTCAAGGTAAAATGCCTGTCTGTCTGTCTGTCTGTCTGTCTGGCTGTGTCTGTGTCTGTCTGTCTGTCTGTGTCTGTCTGTGTCTGTCTGTCAGTCTGTCTGTCTGTCTGTCTGTCTGTCTGTCTGTCTGTCTGTCAGTCTGTCAGTCTGTCTGACTGTCTGTCTGTCTTGTAGATGATGCAAGTGATTTGATATTGAGCTTTACCTCTCAAACTAGAGGGGATGAAATTTGGTTATGATTCTGAAAGTGTTACTGTTAGTCTGAAAATTGTTAGTGTGTCATACTTGCGTAATTGGCCCAAGCAACCATGACAATGCCCATGCCCCTGTCAAATGATTGAATAACAAGACAACACCCATAGCAACAGGTAAACAATGACATAATGCTAAAATAACACTGGTGATGGGAAATGAAAGAGAATTGCTAAATTGTATGTAGATATGCCTAGCAACAAGACAACACCCATAGCAACAGGTCAACAATGACATAATGCTAAAATAACACTGGTGATGGGAAATGAAAGAGAATTGCTAAATTGTATGTAGATATGCCTAGCAACAAGACCACGCCCATAGCAACAGATAAACAATGACATAATGCTAAAATAACACTGGTGATGGGAAATGAAAGAGAATTGCTAAATTGTATGTAGATATGCCTAGCAACAAGACCACGCCCATAGCAACAGGTCAACAATGGCATAATGCTAAAATAACACTGGTGATGAGAAATGAAAGAAAATTGCTAAATTGTATGTAGATATGCCTAGCAACAAGACCACGCCCATAGCAACAGGTAAACAATGACATAATGCTAAAATAACACTGGTGATGGGAAATGAAAGAGAATTGCTAAATTGTATGTAGATATGCCTAGCAACAAGACCACGCCCATAGCAACAGGTCAACAATGGCATAATGCTAAAATAACACTGGTGATGAGAAATGAAAGAAAATTGCTAAATTGTATGTAGATATGCCTAGCAACAAGACCACGCCCATAGCAACAGGTAAACAATGACATAATGCTAAAATAACACTGGTGATGGGAAATGAAAGAGAATTGCTAAATTGTATGTAGATATGCCTAGCAACAAGACCACGCCCATAGCAACAGGTCAACAATGGCATAATGCTAAAATAACACTGGTGATGAGAAATGAAAGAAAATTGCTAAATTGTATGTAGATATGCCTAGCAACAAGACCACGCCCATAGCAACAGGTAAACAATGACATAATGCTAAAATAACACTGGTGGGAAATGAAAGAGAATTGCTAAATTGTATATAATAATTATAATTAAATAATAATAATAATAATAATAATAATAATAATAATAATGTCCTGTATATGACAGAAACTATTTTTTTAGAAGAACAAGTTCACTGTAACAATATGCGTTAAGAACCACACAGAACATGGTACCGTGATTGACACATTTGACCATTTTGAACACAGTATGGCAAAGAATATTATTGAGGTGCATGTCTAGGAATGTTTGTGATTTTACCAAAAATATCATCAATTCTTATAATGATTTCTGACAGGTATTTTATCAAAATAAATGCTTTACATGTAATAAATACAAATAACGTCAAATTTTAAATACATAGTTTTTTTCTATGTGAACATTAACCAATCTATATATATAATAATAATGAGACTTGGGAAACATTTCAAGTAATTTTACACATATTATTGATATAATACATTGCAATATTATAACAGGAGGATTAATACATAATGTGTCTTTTAATTATAGGACAACAAGACAAGTCTACATTATGGAGCTCAGTATGGGCATTTGGATATCTGTAAGTTGTTGCTGAAAGCTGATGCCCAAGTAAATGCTGCTGATATAGTAAGTTGATTTTTGATGACTAATATCTTATTTATCTACTCTGTGACATATACACACATCCCAATGTGAGGTCAATTGATTTTTCAGAGAATATTTTTACAATAATTTAACTTGATCAGGTAAGTACCGGCATATTTTCATAAAAAAATCAGCTCCCCTTACAAAAAGATTTTATAGATATTTTGTAGACTACTATAGAAATTCTATAGAGTTATATTTTGACATGTTTTTGTAACAGACTAGAGATGTGATTAGCCTAGGGGATTACCCTTGTTTATTCAAAGTTAATTTACAACTATATTCAAGCAATATGAACAGACGTAAAAGAAAGTTCAGAAACACACAATTCACCACCATTGCATTGGTGGCTCACTTCTACTAGGTCTGTTTGTGTGTTTGGATGATACTTCTTTTCAATAAAGCTTGCAATTTGATATTAAGGCTGCTTTCACAAAAACTTGTTGGGGGAGATTTTATGGGTGGGGACAGGGATTAATAGACAAATGAATAAATATTCTAAAAATGTATGCAAATATACATAGCAACAGCTTTGGTGAACAATGGTTTCACAGATTGATATTTTAGAGAGCAACATCAAATTAGGGTGCATGATATTTTAGGGGGGGGGAGATATATACAACCACACAATCTTTTGAAAGGATAGCAGAAATATACACTCAATTTGGTCTCTCATGTAATTTCTGCAATCCTGCCAAATATTTCACACTCTGTCAGTATGATAAGGTTCAATGTGTGGTTCAACACAAAATCTTACTATGCTACAAATTTATCATCTAGGATGTCAACATTTATACTAGAATTACTACATTTCATCATCTACAATGTAGAGAACCAAAATGTTATCAACATTGCTACATGTTTTTTTGCATAGGTTACCAATGTCTTAGATTGTCAACATACATGGAGTAACAATATATACTTAGTTGGTGATGATCTGCTTAAATACTGGTATCTCATAGAAAGAAATGTACCACAAGTAGTAATGTTGGTAGGATTTTTGCTGTGACTGACAGTGACATGTTGCAATATGAATAATATGTTTGTCAAGACAGAATGCTGTGTTTCAGGACAACTGGATTCTATTGTATATAGTTTTAAAAATTGAAATTCATTTAAATAAACATTATGGTGCTAAAGAACACTCATTAGATCTTTTAGCACAACTGAACTGATAAGGTTCAATAGTGCTATAGGCATCACTATTTAAGTGTCAGTCTGTCTGTCTGTCTGTCTGTCTGTCTGTCTGTCAGTCAGTCTCTGTCTGTCTGTGTGTGTGTCTGTCTGTGTGTGTGTTTGTGTGTTTGTATGTGTAAACAACTTAAAGTCAAAAACTGCTGAACTGATTGCCATGATATTTGGTTTTTCAATTACCTTGGGTGTCTAGTTGGGAAATTGTTTAAGACAAAATGATCTCATTACCGCTGTGATTTGGGTAAAAAATGTGATTTTTGGTGAAAAAACTTAAACTAAAAAAGTACTAGGCAGATAGGTCTAAAATTTAGTGGGAACATTCTTAAAGGTGGTTAGAT
>NC_135567.1:6312398-6354898 GCF_964340395.1 Glandiceps talaboti | reverse complement strand
AACTCAAACTTAGAAACTACTGGGCAGATTGGTGCGAAATTTGGTGGGAACATTCTTAAGGGGTGTGTAAAGTCAGATTTGTTCATGACATGATGATTAGGGCTAAACATGTGTCATTTTGGTCAAAAATCAATAATTCCAAACTGTCGTATATTTCACGAAGATAACGGAATAACACACAATTGAATAAACATTCAAAAAAATGTTTGTAAATTTGCCTAGCAACAAGACCACACCTATAGCAACTGTCAAATAATCACGTATATTGAAAAGATTACAGAAAAAAGTGTACCACATATAGTAATGTTGGTAGGATTTTTGTTGTGAGTGATAGTAAGATGTAGCAATATGAATAAGATTTATATCAAGCCAGAATGCTGTTTCAGGATAACTAGATTCTATTGTATATAATTTTAAAAAACAAATCTTATTAAATTGAACATTAGAGATGAAACAAGTTAAATTAGGAAGCCTTCAGTAATTAATAAGGGGAGGGTTGGGGGAATCAGGAGGGGGTGTGGTCTCTTTATAGCACAACTGAACTACAATGTAGGTTCAGTAGTGCTATAGGCATCGAGCGGTGTCTGTCTGTGTATGTGTGTGTGTGGATTACTTAAACTCAAAAACTGTCAACCCGATTGCTTTGGTATTTGGTGGAGACATTACTTGTGGGGTCTAGTTGGGAAATTGTTCAAATGAAAATAATCGCATTACAGGTGTGTGATTTGGGTAAAAAAAAATGTGATTTTTGTTGAAAAAAACTCAAACTTAGAAACTCCTGGGCAGATTGGTGCGAAATTTGGTGGGAACATTCTTAAGGGGTGTGATAAAATCAGATTTGTTCATGACATGATGATTAGGGCTAAACATGTGTCTTTTTGGTCAAAAATCAATAATTCCAAAAATACTGAGCAGATTGGGCTGAAATTTAATGGGAATGCATCTAGGGATGTATAGATGGAGAAGTATTAAGGATACAATGATGTCATGAGTGATATGCAAATTAGGTGTGAAAATGTTAATTTTGAGTGAAAAAATTCTATCTCACAAAGTACTTGGTCAATGAGACTGAAACTTGGTGAGATGTTTCTAGAAGTGTTATTATGCAGATTTCTTTCAAAATATTTTGACACAATTGGCCCTGGCAACCATGACCACGCCCTTAGCAACAACCAAATGGCAGTATATATTGGTCAAAAATAATAAAATCTGGTAGGCAAGTGAGTAAACATTCAAAAAATGTATGCAAATATCCCTAGCAACCATGACCACGCCCTTAGCAACAGCCAAACAGTCGTGTATTTCACAAAGATAACAACGGAATAATACACAATTGAATAAACATTCAAAAAATGTACGTAAATTTGTCTAGCAACAAGACCAAGCCCATAGTAACAGCCAAATCACGTATATTGAAAAGATAACAGGAATTGAAAGATAAATGAATAAACATTTAAAAATGTATGCAAATATGTCTAACAAGAAGACCACGCCCATAGCAACAGCCAAATGATGATATATTTTGCAAAGATAATATCAGGAATTCATACACAAGTGAACAAAAAATGCAAAAATGTATGCAAATATATCTAACAACATGACAACGCCCATAGTAACAGCCAAATGATAGCGTATATCGCAAAGATAGCAACATGGTTGGCTAGGCAACTGGGTAGTCATTCAGCAAATGAACACCTATTGTTAGCATGGACTACCATATGGATAAACATTTTTAAAAACTACAATTGTGCTACAATGCCATTGGCGGTATTTTTACAAATCATTTCTTGGGGAGGGCCATATATTAGGAAATGAGATGAGGGGAGCAACACATTTCACTTTGACTAATGGTATTGTCTAGTCTAGCATTATTTTGTGTTGTTGACATCCTATTGCTCCGCATTGTATGCAAACACCATGCGAAATAGCCAGTAAGTGAACACTTAGTGACCCTCAACAAATAATATTGTAGTTAGCTATGGGTATGAGGTGCTCAAAACATATTTAACTTTTACTATAACATCCTTGTAATAAACAGCCTAACCATACAATATAGTTGGTACGGGTACAATTAGTGAGCCATAAAAATTAATATTATCTTTGCATTGTTATTTCACTTTTACTATATCACCCTTGTAACCATGGTAATGAACAACCCAATGTTGCCTTAAATTTTGGTTTAGGGTTAGATATCATATCAAACCATATCATCAAACCGCTGCTGGCAACCATATGGCATATAGTGAATTAATTATCAGTTGTGAGGAGAGAAGTGGGTCTCACAGGAGTAAAACGGGAACAGTTGGGTAAGGTATTAGGGATAATGTTTAGATATGTTGACAGTCCCAATGACAACATTTGGAGCCAACTAGTATTTTGGAGTTAATGTTCTGGCCTGCAACTCAGCCATTGAAATCCAAACACAGGTACTGATTAATGCAATGAGTTGACACAAATATACTGTGGTAGTAGTAGTTGGAGAAATAACCAATGCCTTTAAAACTTTCAATGTGGTAGAAGCAGTGGGATTACTTCTTTTAAACCAATTGATTCCAGTCCCTTTACATGTCTGACAGCATTCAAACCATGTTTTAAAAATATTTAACTGGGGAAGGGCCATATTTTTAAGGAAGGAAATTTAGGGCAGGACACTTTTGGCTCAACATCAATCTTTTACGTAACAGTCCAGGCCTGATTTCCCCTGTCCCTTCCCTCCCCTAAAGTGCTAGAGAACATTCATTATATTATAATTTTTTATCATTAGCCGAGATATATTTGTCAAAATTAATGTATACACTTATAGTGGATTATATATTATTCTTCTGAAACTGATCCTTGCACAAAAAATCTAAAAATCATATGAATGTTCTTCAGTGTATTATATAGTACACAAAATAAATGATGATATATTACTGTCATCTCTTTCTTATAAAACTGTGTAAGAATATGACAGGGTCACAGATATTGATTCTTTTCAAAACTCTTTCTGGTTATTTAACAAGGAAGTGTTTTGCTCTTCTGACAAAAGTTGTATTCAGTACTTGTAACTTTTTTTCCAATAGTTTTGTTATTGTGGTCTACAGAGATGTTATGATAGATAGTCTTGTCAGTTATCATGTCTAATTAAAACATAGCGTGAGTGAAATCCTGTTAGATTACATCACAAAATATCTGAAGAATGTAAACATATTTAAGTTGTATTCAACATTTGATATTGGCTTGTGTAACTGTTAACTGACGAACAATTGACTTTGGTGTAGTTGTGATGCTTGAGTCTTTAAAATGTTGAAAAAAAAGAAGAAGGTTCATTTGACAGTTTTTGGAGTGTTTGGATAATTACATTTGTATGTCAATATACAAACCCATTTACACTAAATAGATGGTAAAGCTCAGGGAAGGAGGTGCTGTCCCTTTTAGATTTGAAATGATAATGTAATTATATTAAAATGGGATTTGTCAGTTCATCATATTGGTTCATGTTATAGTCTCTCAACAAATACATGGTCTATTACACCTTTGTGAGATTTCACTAGTTATGAGCATGGTAGTTAAGGTAATATTATCATTGAGGTATAAGGGGAGATACCTGAATGGTATAAATGATTCATTTCTGTATTGCAACAAACTCTGTAATATTGTTTTAACAAGACATGTAATCCTTGCATTGATTTCCATTCTAATTAAAACTATCACAAATGGCTCATTAAAATATATATTCAATAAGATTGCACATGTATAACAGTATATGTACATGTATGTGACATCTGTAAAGACAAATTTGTTTGGAGTTTACCATTCTAGAATGGTAGGTGATACTTCCATGGTAAAACTTGTTTTAATTGTGGATAGCTATAAATAAATAACACAAACACAGATTGTTAGAGCATAATTATAACGACTGTTGTATTCTTATAAGACTGATAACATGTTGGGAAGAGAGAGAGAGCAAGTTACATCCTCATTCAAGAAACATATCATTGGTAACTTAAGATAATCAATATGCATGTTTTTTAGGGTTTCTTAGCATTTCTACTATAGTGCGATTGAAAGACGTGATTTCAGGCGGTGTATTTAAAATGAAAAATATGGTTTTATCACTTAGTATTTATATGCAATCAGATTCCAGAGTTCTACACAAATTGTTGTCGATTTCGAGAATTGTCATGTGCTTGGCGTTTTGAGGGGAATAAGCCCACAACCCCCAGTTTTCAATATTATATTAATATTTCGTATTTATGCAATCAGATTCTAGAGTTCTACTCATAAGTAATTTCTATTAACTGCCTTACTTAAAAATCAAATCCCATGTTTATCACACTTTGTTGTTTGTATTTGTCATCACAATTTCAGTCTAATGTCATAAAATTAAATGTGTATGTGTATATAACAATGACTGTGTTTGAGTTAAGTCACTTTTAGCACAACTGAACTGAGGTTCAGTAGTGCTATAGGGATCGCCCGGCGTCTGTCTGTCTGTGTGTGTGTGTGTGTGTGTGTGTGTGTGTGTATGTGTGTGTGTGTGTGTGTAAACAACTTAAAGTCAAAAACTGCTGAACCGATTGCCATGATATTTGGTGGGTCCATTACCTTGGGTGTCTAGTTAGGAAACTGTTCAAATCAAAATGATCGCATCACAGGTCTGTGATTTGGGTCAAAAAATGTGATTTTTGGTCAAAAAACTTCAACACAGAAACTACTGGGCAGATTGGTACGAAATTTGGTTGGAAGATTCTTTAGGGGGTGTAAAGTAAGATTTGTTCATGACATAATGATTTCATCAGTGATATGCAAATTAGGGCTAAAAATGTGTCTTTTTGGTTAAAAATCTATAATTCCAAAACTACTGAGCAGATTTGGCTGAAATTTAATGGGAATGCATCTAGGGATGTATGGACGAAGATACATTAAGCATACAATGATTCCATGAGTGATATGCAAATGAGGTGTAAAAATGTTCATTTTTGGTCAAAAACTTATATCTCAAAAAGTACTTGGTCAATGAGTCTGAAACTTGGCGAGATGTTTCTGAAACTGTTATTCTGCAGATTTTCTTCAAAATATTTTTACAAAATTGGCCCTGGCAACCATGACCATGCCCTTTAGCAACAACCAAATGGCAGTATTTTTTGGTCAAATAACAACATCATCTGGTAGGCAAGGGAGTAAACATTCAAAAAATGTATGCAAATACCCTAGCAACCATGACCGCGCCCATAGCAACAGCCAAACGGTGGTGTATTTCAAAAAGATAACAGGGTTTAATAGACAATTGAATAAACATTCAAAAAATGTATGTAGATTTGCCTAGCAACAAGACCACGCCCATAGCAACCGCCAAATGATCACGTGTATTGCAAATACAATATCAGGAATTCATACACAAGTGAACAAAAACATACACAAATGTATGCATATATATCTAACAACATGACCACGCCCATAGCAACAGCCAAATGATAGCATTTATCGTAAAGATAGCAACATGGTTGGATAGGCAACTGGATAGTTATTCAGCAAATGAACACCTATTGTTAGCATGGACTAGCATATGGATAAACATTTTTAAAAACTGTACAGTTGTGCTACAACGCCACTGGTGGTATTTTTAACATAAGTACACCACCCGAAATCACTTTATAAGCACGCTTTTGGTAATAATACAATAAAAAGTGATAAAATCAAAGCATGCTTTATTTGGTCGATTCAACATTTTTTGAACATCTACTGTCTATTAATCCGTTATACAATAAAAGTGATAAAAACCATATTTTAAGTGTACTCCCAAAATCTGGATTTGTTTATCTCGATTTGTAGGCAATGACAGTTAACTTGGGGGGGGGGGGGCGTTTGTCCGAGTGGCATTTGTCCTAGAACTGTGTAGAACACAATGTACCACATAGTTGAGTATTCTTAAGTTGCATAGTCTTTCCAGTAGGATGGTGGTTATATTACATGGCCACTTCTGGATTTCATTGGTGACTTGGGTGGTGTAGCAAATATTGGTTTAGGTGATAATGACGTTGCTTCCTTGACATCAGGTCGGTTGGACCGTTCAGAATTACTCCTTGTAGACAGTGGTGGTTTGATGATATTGGGAGTATGAGATGTCGTGTTTGTTTCTCCCAAGTCTTTAAAATCTGCTGGTTCCATTATTTTCTTGAGGTGTGCTCTGCTACGTCGATAAGTTGTGTTGGATGACTCAACTTCTTAAGATCTTTCATCCAATCGCTGTGTGACAATGGCTTTTGGCCATTTCTTTTTTCCTAGAATGAACGGTTTCATTCTAACCACATCACCTTCTTCTAACACTGGGAGATCATCTAAGTTTCTGTCATAGTATACTGCTTGTGTTCTAGTCCTATGGTTCATTAGGTGTTGTGCTTGATTTGAGCTTCTTTGTTGCGTTGGTGCAGGCAGTAGTGTGAGGTGAATGTCACTGTTGGATTTCTTACACTTCCTCAGGAGTTGTTTGGCTATCTTGTATGGGCTGATAGTAAGATGTTCAAAGTCCCATATTTTTGAGAATGTTGCAAACTCAGTAGAGATCAATGTATTGTGGTCCATTGTCAGAAACATTCAGTGTGTGTGTAAACAACATAAAGTCAAAAACCGCCACACCGATTGGTTTGGTACTTGGTGGGGACATTACTTGTTGTGTCTAGATGGGAAATTGTTCAAATGAAAATGATCGCATCAGAGATGTGCATTTTGGGTGAAAAAATGTGATATGTGGCCAAACATGATGATCCCGTCAGTGACTTGCAAATTAAGGTTAAAAATGTAGTTTTTATAGTCAAAAGTCTATAATTCCAAAGGCACTTGGTTGATTTTGATGAAATTTCGCAGGGATGTTTCTGGGGATGTAGATTAGGTGATATTAATTATATCCCTTTAGAAATTATTAGAGCTAAAAAAAAACATGATTCTTTAGTTGAAATGCCAGTCAGGCAAAAAGAGTATACATAAATTATTGTTTTATTGATCTAATTAAACCATGAGAATTTTTATGGGGTACTTAACATAATGACAATTGTGTGTGAATGGAACTGGAATTAATCTCTCCCTGAGGTTGCTTGAAAACTGTGCCTACATTTGTACCTAACTTAAACACTGAACTACACTTTGGTTCAATGTAAAATGCCTGTCTGTCTGTCTGTCTGTCTGTCTGTCTGTCTGTCTGTTTGTATGTCTGTCTTGTAGATGATGCAGTGATTTTGGTATTGAACTTCACCTCTCTAACTACTGGAGATGAAATTTGGTTATGATTCTGAAAGTGTTACTGCGAGTCTGCAAATAGTGAATGTGTCATACTTATGTAATTGACCCTAGCAACTATGACAAAACCCTTAGCAACAGTCAAATGATAGGTTTCTTGACAATTATAACAGGGATGGGATTGCAAGTGAATAAACATTATTGTAGAATATGTAAATGCCCTTAGTAACAAGACCACACCCATAGCAACAGGTAAACAATGACGTATAATGCCAAAATAACACTGGTGATGGGAAGGTAAATGAATGAGCATTGCGAAATTGTATGCCGAGGAACAAGATTGTACCCATAGTAACATTTAAATGATGTTGTATATAGCAGGTATAACATTAACACCATGGATGGGAAGGCATGGGAATAAATCTTCAAAGAATGTAAGTCTAGCAAGAAGACCACGTTAATCATTACAGAAAATTAAACTGTATCATCAACAGTTATGCTACAATGCCATTGGCACTATATAAAAATGGTTAGACCTAATTTGCATATCACTAATGGAATCAGCATGTTGTGAATGCAGCTTCATCTACACCTCTCCAGAGGCAGCCCCATGAAATTCCTGCCCAATCTGCTAGGTATTTTAGAATGATAGATTTTTGACAAAAAGACACATTTTTAGACGTAATTTCAGGTGCAGCAAATGAGTCATTTTTCTGAAATTATTTCAGAAAGTTAAAACATTACTAATAAACACTTTTTACGTTTGATTCAAGATTGGAGAGGAAAGTGAAAGCTGTTTGTATCAGCCCTCCCACTGCGATATTACACAACCTCTCCTCCCAACAGATGTGCCTGCCCACTGCCTGCTCCCCACAATTTTCACCAAGGTTTCCTCTCTCTCCTCTACCCCCTACCAGACATATGGCATCTGTCCACTATTCATAGAAGCCCTAATGTTAAATTTACTCAGGATGCTATTTGATATACTCACAGCAAATAGTTTCTCCTTCTAATATATATGTATTGACAGTTGTCAGTTGACATATTAGATTGTGCTGCAATCTCAATGCACTGCCTCACCAGTTTCGATGACATACGTGGTCAAACATAAATTATTGTATTACACAATTAATTTGCCTCTTGTGAATATTGTAAAAAAAATAGCAAAATTTGTTCACTAATTTTGTGAACAAATATTAAAAACTGCCTGCTTTGCCCACTGCCTTCCCCTTTCCCCATATCTTACAGCTGAAATATATGTTGCCCTCTGAAATACTGGGCTATTTTTCCCCTCCCTCTGGCCAAGCTTTGAAATTGCCGCACATTGAAGAATCGGTAATGAACAGCTTTTTGCATGAACAGTTTCGTTGGCTGCACCTGTAATTTGCATATCACTAATGAGATAATCATGTACTAAGAATGTTCCCGTCAAATGTCTACAAAATCTGCTCAATAAATGTGAATCGGTTTTAATGGCATAGGAAAATGTCAGTTGAGTATTTCCATTTAACTTAATAGTAAGTAAGTATAGGCTAGTAAAATACCATGAAATTCAAGCATTGGTCAACATTTTGGGCTCAACTCAATGATATCAAGGCCTAGTGCAATGTAATATCAACAGTCTTATTAAAAAATGCCAGAGCAAAAATGTGAGGAACAAAATTAAATATATGTGTATGTTATAGAACGAGAACAAATTGGGGTTTTAGTAAATTATCACTTTAGTACTGAAATAATTACTGACACAGGCAAGAACCCACTACTTCATCTTTGTGCACAGGGAGCACAGGAACCGTGTTGCAGTCAAACGAACAAACAAACAAACAAACAAGTAAATAAATAAAGAAAAAATAAATTAATATGCATGGGTAAATGAAAGATCATTTTAAACTTGTGGATAACTGTCTATAAACATGTCTATATGTATATACATGTCTGTATACTATTGAAATAATAGACTATTTGTTTCTATATATATCCTATTTATACTAACAACATATAGATGGTATAGAAACATATCCTATATTCTCTCATTCAGAGACCGGTATATACATACATATATGTTTATTGATAGTTATCCATTACTTTAGAATCCCATGTATATTTATTTAGTTTTTTTGTTTATTATTTATTTATTTATTTATTTGTTTATTTGTTTGTTTGTTTGTTTATAACAACATTCCTGGGCTCCCTGTGATATGACACCTGGCTGAGATGAGTGCAGTCATTTAGAAAGAAAAAAAAAGAAAAAAAGATTAATTTACAGTACATAGTTAAAAGCAATCCATCAAGAATCCTTTCCAAAATTTACTGTTAAAAATCACAAAATCAGATAAAGATGCTGTAATTAGTCCCCGCCGGACGAAGTCCGGGGCGGGGAATTATGGAATGGGTTCCGTCTATCCGTGCATCTGTGCGTCCGTCCGTCCGTCCGTCTGAGATGCCTGGACCAATTTTTTTTAAACTTGGTACAGGGGCAACATACAATGGCATACATATGCACGTCAATTTGTTTTATGATACGATCCAATATGGCCGACTAGCAGCCATTTTGTTTGCAAATTTTCTATGTCCAAAGCCATAACTCAGACATGCTTGAACAGATCTCATTCAAAGTTGGCATTAGGACAGTGTACTATGACATACCTGTGCATATTCATTTTCGTCATGATACGATCCAATATGGCCGCCTGGCAGCCATTTTGTTTGCGATTTTTCTATGTCCAAAGCCATAACTCAGACATGCTTGAACAGATCTCATTCAAAGTTGGCATTAGGACAGTGTTCTATGAAATACATGTGCATATCCATTTTCGTCATGATACGATCCACTATGGCTGCCTGGCAGCCATTTTGTGTGTGAATTTTCCATGTCCAAAGCCATAATTCAGACATGTTTGAACAGATCTCATTCAAAGTTGGTATTAGGACAGTGTTCTATGACATACATGTGCATATACATTGTTGTTGTAATACGATCCAATATGGCCGACTGGCAGCAATTTTGTTTGCGGTTTTCTATGTCCAAAGCCATAACTCAGACATGCTTGAACATATCACATTCAAAGTTGGTATTAGGACAGTGTTCTATGACATATATGTGCATATCCATTTTCATCTTGATATGATCCCCCATACCCGACCAATCCTTTATTTTTGTAGGCATGTTCCATGTCCAACAAGCAGACACAACATATCTAAGTCTGTTTGTTTTAGGTTCACAAATGTTGTTGCGTGATCAGAGTAGTGATAATTCCTTAAAACCCAATCATAGCGGGGACTATGTCATTCTCGATGACTTGTTAAAATATTGTTACTCTCTTTGAGTCTAAAATCAAATCATATAATTAATAAGTTTAAGTTTTATACGAATATTGGATTTTAAAATAATTGCCAGATATTATATATTATCCTAATTTTCAGGATAGATCTGATAGATTAGTTTTGTTTTATATAAAATAATGTATATAGATAATAAAACACAGGCTAAACCAATGCATAAATCACAGGATTAACAAAATCACAGGATTAACAAAATATCAGGATTAACATGAAACAATTTTATAAAAAGCTTTGAATTACAACCATGACTCATTCAAAATTATTTCATTAAATGTATTGTAAGTGTTTCATTAGATAAAGATTCTGTTTTGATGTTACAAACTTTTGTAAGTATCGGGAATGAAATATACACTGAGCTTTAATATACACTGAGCTTGAGTCAAATGTAGGATCCTGACTGCAATCTTCATAACCAATCAAGTTATGTCAAAATAGTTAATCTCAAGTTTAAAAAATCTTTACTAAGGGGTAGACCATTTGATATCCTGGGGGGGGGGGGGCTTGGAAGATCGGTGGAGTCATTTTTTTTCCACCTGCTTGCCTGTGAATTATTTTTTCTCTCCTTCGCCTATATTGGCAACTTTTATTTTTCTTTCCTTCTTTGAGATATCCAAATTTTTTTTGACGCCTATGTTGAACTCCTACTTTTGTTGCCACAATTTTCTGTTTGGTTTTCGCACAGGGTAATAAACAGAGTAAAAAGATGCTGGTCTATCACATAGATTATATTTAGAAAACTACATATTTCAATACATGTTTGATTTTCAATTAAATATAAACATCATTGATATTTTTTATGCCATAGTATGGTGACACACAGAAAATGCAATTCGGAAACTTGATTGGTGAACTCAGACAATAATTTACAAGCTTTACAAGACAGTTCTCACATGTAAAAAGCAACTACATAAGGCTGAAACATTTTTAAAATAAAGTTTTCATAGCATCTTGACAGTAAGAGGTGGAGGAAAGAACTTTGATTTGAGACTGGGACATGTCTACCTCTTATGGGGGTCCTAGGGGGTCTCCCTCCAGAGGCCTTTGAAGTTTTTTTTACCAATTTTGGTGAATATTATTGTTGGTTTAACGAATGAGTGGCCTCCGGGGTGAGATAGTCCAAGGGGTTTCACCCCTGGCAGATCTGGAGTCTTTTGTTTCTATTTAGGCAATTTTTAGGTTATTCATAGCCTCTGAAGTAATATTGCCAAGCTTAGAAAAGCTAAAGTAAATATAATTTCTTAAATAAGTTTTCCATGTTATAAAAGTAGGCCTGTAACATTGGTATAGGGGCATTGATATTGCATGTATAGTAAAGTCACTGGTATGATAGAGAACTTTAGGAGGTCATACCTAGTGTACAATAGAAACTTGAATTTGGTTATTTTGTAGTGTCGATACATGTAGTGTCCGAAATAGGAAGTATATTCATCCCTTCTGACAAATTCATACTGAAGAGACTAGAACAATTTAGATTAAGTTCTTTTATAAACTATCCAATAGTATGAAGATTACCATTACAAAACCTTCAAGTTCACTTTTGCCCCAAAGTGTAAGATAAGTGAAGCACTGATTGTGAAACAGCCAGACATTTACATGTCATTTTCTGTAACTAGTGTGGCAGCTAGGTAAAACATGTATTTGTATAATTTATGTAGGTTATGTTTGAACCCTTACATGAAGTAATATTTAAAAAAAATATGAAAGAAACTGAGACAAGAACAAATATATATATGTACCACAGACCAATGAAATTGACTGGTCCCTGATATGTGTTTGAAAATGTTTGTCATGATTTGACAAGTGTCCGTGTTGGAGAGGTACTAGCAGGTTGAACTGTACACTTCAACTTGTGCATCATTTCCCTGCCAAGACATTTTTTCTCGTAGCAGCAGTGTTGCAGCCAGCTTTTTGTCAGAGTGGGACATTGTGTCCCGAGACTTTCATTTTTCTGGGTCATCTTATTTTTTTGGTGGGACATCACAAAATTTATCATTACACCAAATGTACTAGTCTATAACAAACTCAATAAAACACTCATATACAACACAATTACAGGTAAGTTTAATCCTGCACCAATCTTATTTCAGTGTTTACATGCAAATGTGAAAACTGATTACAGTGGAGTCATATTTTCTATAACTACAGCTGACTAACTGTTGTTCATTGTTACTGTCAATCATTGTCAATGTACTGTTCAAGACTTGATGAGTTCATGAACTCATGATGGTTACTTTGATAATTGTATCAAAGTGTATCCCACTGACTTTTGATAAACATATCTCTCTCCAACGTGATGTCTGTTTAATTGTTAAAACAATTGCTGACTGATTATCTTTGTGAATTATCCACAGTAAAGCATAGACCCTACACAAAAAGTCACTATTTTTTTTTCTATGCGTCTTTGTTTTGCTGTTTTCCATTCTTTAAGAGCCTCCTCGAATGGGAACATGTCAATCAGTGGTCCCTCAGCTGAGATCAGTGATAAGACATCCAGTCTATCAGGTTTAAGTATATTTTGAATGTTTGTTTTGATCTTATTCCGAATGGAAAACCCGCGTTGACAATCTGCTGTTTGGATAGGTAATATAAGAGTTATTTTAGCAAGCTTTACCAAGTTTGGAAACTGGTCTCTATGATAAATATACATCAGTTTCCACAATGTAGCCATCTTATCGCGTGGGTATAACTTTGACAACACAAGTTCTTTGGCGGTTGCCCATTCACGCATTACACACGCTGGATCCACTGTGCCATCTACAACTGTATCATCGCCGCGTATTGTAGCTTCCCCGAAGTGGTTTACTAATACTCAGAATTCTTGGTTTCCATATTCAGTAAGTTGATATTTGGACAGAAATGATAGTGGCCGCATGGCTAGAACAGTGAATGCATTTATTAACTCGGTTGATTGTCGAGGAAATCTCACTTCGGCTATCTAGGATGTTCTGAATAATGTCATGCCTAAAGTTAGCCAAGTGTTTTACCGCATTAGGTGTTGTTTTGATGGCATGGCCACTAACGAGTGAGGCTTGTACGATCGCTATATCAATGTCTGATGCTTGAAATACCATACTGAGGTGAGTAAGGACAGGAATTACATCCATGAGTAGGTGCATTGTAGCAACGAATTCATACTGACGCATAGTCTTTGCCAAACCTTTTGCAGTAGGTAAGTTCTCAGCTTGTGCTTCGAAATACGTAACGAGCAATCCATACGTGCGATATATAGTTTCAAGGGCAGAGTAGAACGAGAACCACCGTACTTCATGAACTTCTTTGTATTTCAGACAGGGATCGGTTAGGATAACTTGTATTGATTTCACTGTTTCAGTGCGTACGGCTGATCTTGAAAAGTGATAGTATATATCAGTGAGACTTTGCTGTTATTTCCTCAGATACGGCACTTTCTCGGCGGCCTGACTTGTACATAGCGCCAAACGGTGAGCTATGCAATGTATACCAAGTAGGAATGGATTTATCTCACGTCTCAGTCGTACACAAACTGTCGATATAGTTTTTTTTACTGAACTAAACTAAACTAAACTAAACTAAACTAAACTAAACTCAATAATAAATCCATGCTATGATGCATAGAAGTTAGACATTATCATGAGTCATGGCATCATCGCAAACCACGGCCTGTTTTACGGCAACGTTCTTAACGAGCCTCCCACATCGTCGCAAACCATGGCCTCTTTTATGGCAACGTTCTTAACGAACCTCCCACATCGTCGCAAACCACGGCCTGTTTTACGGCAATGTTCTTAACGAGCCTCCCACATCGTCGCAAACCACGGTGTTTTACGGCAACGTTCTTAACGAGCCTCCCACATCGTCGCAAACCGCGGTCTGTTTTACGGCAACGTTCTTAACGAGCCTCCCACATAGAAATAATAACTCTGGCTTGCGAGAATGGATTCATGGTCAAGATGTCACAGTTTTACGAGCCACAGTTTCCAAGTCACAATTGCTGTCCTAACCGGTCTCCCATATTTTATAGACTTTTTAGAGATTGCATATAATTCTC
This sequence comes from Glandiceps talaboti, assembly GCF_964340395.1. Taxonomy (NCBI): domain Eukaryota; kingdom Metazoa; phylum Hemichordata; class Enteropneusta; family Spengelidae; genus Glandiceps; species Glandiceps talaboti. Next base: position 6,340,314 of record NC_135567.1, on the reverse strand, counting down.
TAAAAGTTAGTCATCTACCAGAGTGCTAAATCTGATAGATATATTGTTAAATTAGTTTTAATCTGGATAGTCAGTTTGTAGTCAATTTCAAACATATATTTCTCCTACCTTTACAATAAAACATGAAAAAAATAAACTTAATGTAATTATGTTTGGCTAAATAACCTACAAGCCTGCCAGGATTCGATGCTCATTTGTTCATAACTGAACTTGTCAAAATGGTGTCAGTGGTATGTAAATCATAAAATCTGAGCGTTTTTTTTTGAACAAAAACAATTCTGAAGCTGAATCCTTTGACCGATACATAATTTTATTTCCAATGGTCGTCAAGTTAATGACTTCCATGTTTCATCATGGGTGTTGTCATATACCCTATGCTCTATGGCACGGCTGTAGAGTTGAGTGTTAGTCAGTCAGATTCAATTTCCTGTGTTTTATTCTGTATTTACGGTGGTTACACATACAGGCTTAGTAATTAATTTCAACATTTCATTATGTGCTATCCAGCAATACTTTCAATTGCTTTGATTAATGTATGCAAATTGAACCATATATACATTTGATTAGTTGTGCTACAAAATATTTTGTTGACACTATTTTTAATTTATGGAAGTGCCTTAATACCAAATAATGATAACGAGACTGTGATCACCATTCCTACACCCAATGTGGTATTACATTGTACAGTTATTTCATAGATCTAATGTGAAAGACTTAATATACATCACAACCATCTTGGGAAAAGATAACAGTTTTAATGTTTGCAGTTGGTCAAACTATACATTTACATCAAATCTGGTGTAGATGTAATTATCAAAAAAGACACAATGTTTACACCACGCTATATTTTGCATCTTGGAAGGGAAACTATAGAATTGCACAACTATGTCTCAAGGGATGGCAGATAATTGATTGTCATTACAGGCAAGCTAATTTCACAATATAAAGAGTTTCATTTCTTGATTAAGTGTAATGCCAGATGATTTAGCTAGAGACTATATAATGACATAACAGCTATGACTGGTTGCAACACATATATCAATTAGTAGTCCTGCTGTATGATTACACACTCAGTCAGGCTTGTCTCAATCATAGTCATGCAAACAATTCAACTTTGGCCCTTAAGGGTAGAGCACTGGAGGGTCTTTCTCCAAAGAAGGCAATGCTTATCCTACATAGAGGGAATCAGAGTGGACAATGCAAATGTCTTAAAATAAAATTCCATGATGCAAACCACAGTCAATCATGGTCCACCGTGGTGTATAAGGCACAGCTGAATTTTTTGGGGATCATGGATGAACATGTTTGACCATGGTTAAATATGATGTTGGATTATCTGGTGAAACCTTGGTTAGACCCAAAGCCGGTTAAGACAAGTTTATTTTTTGTGTTACATAGACTTTATGGTTGAAATGAATCCAATTTTGAGCTCCTCATATCTACATATATAAACAATAGAATTTGCAATATTCAAAGTCAAAGCATTAATATTTTTTCATTAAGTGAGCACATGTTTGGCCTATTAGTTGATATGGAAGGGCATGGCCAGGATATTTTCATCATAATTACACTTAAATGACTATCAAACAACTAACAATACAAATAATAAATAGCACCAGCCAAGTGTTGGTGTCAAGGGTCAAGGGTCAATTTTTATTTATATGTTGACAAACAGCAAATGTGGTCAATTCTGAAAATCCCCTACATTGACACAGTGAACCAACACTATGTACAAATTGCAGTTTTACTTGTCCACATAATAATTAAGATAACGCTAATGCAAAGGATTTTGTGACCTTAAGCTTAGTGTCAACATCATAATTAAGATAAGGCCAATGCAAAGGATTTAGTGACCTTAAGCTTAGTGTCATTGTTAGCAATTGTATAAAGTTCAAAGGCATTGGATCGCCAGTCACCTTGATGCTTGATAAAAATTGATGGTATCCCTAAATGTAAAAGTGGCTCCACTTCTATGGAAAGAATGACCTGAGTACTGTAATGACTTGTATCCACAACTAATTAGTTCCACTTTTAATGATTTAGTGAAATTTGTGTGGGTTAGTGTTAACTGAGGGTTTTGACATCACTTTTTTGAGTAACCATATGAGAACAAATGGTCAGTTGTTTTGATTGAAGGGCAGAGATGGAGTATGTGTTTAATGGATGCAATTGGACAAAGGAAAGAATTAGGAATAGCATGTAATGACAATTGAAATACACATTGTCTGTACTGAATCATCTTGGTATGTCTTATGCTTAAGATAGCATAATCTGTGTATAACGAGATGTCCGACCTGTGGAAATATTTATCATCTGCTGGTAGTTAGGCTATTTGTTGTAACAGTGTAGACTTTCTTGTGAATGTGAAGATGGCTACTAGGCAGACTGACCAGAAGGTTGCATTGAACGGAATGATTAAATCCAACTGTGTATGAATGTCTAATAAAATTGTGGGTGTTATAGGGATTTTTTGTTTTGGTGGTGATCCATTACCACGTGAGATGCCGCGTTTCACAATATCAAGGAGCCAGTTGTCTTCCAGTGGGTTGGGTAAACCAGCCTCGGTGTGTAGTAATCTGATTATATTAAAGTATCCTGGTGTACTAGTTTGCTTTAAGGTAGGAACACTGCATTATGGCACACATTAAGTTGACTGCATGGCACTGGCTGGATACCAAAGTACAAATAAAAACACAGGTAAGCTGTTCATTGTGAACTGTAAGTGCACTTTGTTGTCTCTGCATATGCTAGTCTTTTATATGTAGGTACTTCTGTAACCAGGCTTTGTAGTTGGTGTTGTACAGGTCCTGTAGTAAGTTTGGTTTACCAGAAATATTGTGTTACAAAAGTCGTGTAATTTGTTTTGATTTAGAGATAAGGTTCGTGTAACTGAGTTGATTTGAATTCATAGGAAAGTGAGTGGTTGTCGCAGTTTCAGTTTAACAACTTTATTCCAATTTAGACTGTGATTGTGTTGTGTCCTTTCCTGTGACAGCCAATTGTGTTTTGGAAATCAAAACACATTTCCTTGCCAGTAGGGTCGAAAGAGCGTGATTTTATCGTAGGTTTAGTTTTTTGTGGGAGAGGTGGTCATAGAGTGACATGTGGAGGTCAACCGTTCTCTATGGCAAGGTTGCCAAAGCCTGGTTCTTCCTATATTTTTAGTCCTAAAACATAATAACAGATTTGGTGATGTATGATTAGGCATAGTCACCAATATTAATTGTATGCTCGAGGTAGCTTAATTAAGATTACATCCCGTGATAGACCATGTTGAATAAGCGTTCTCAGTATAAGGACGTTTGCAGAAATCCATTGGGGGAGTGTAACCTGATCTGGCTTTGGTTGTTGTGTAGCCGAACGCACCACAAGTTTAGTTTGGCCATCATTTAGGACTTCTGTTTCATAACAGACATCAAATGATCCCCTTTTTGATGATATAAAGTCTTGTATTAGTAGTAGCTTTTTCTCACCTTTCACATTACTTGCACTAGAGGTTTCATAACTGCTGTCTACCAGTTCGTCTTTCTGGGCGTTGTTACCTAGTGATGCAAGGAGTTCGTCCAGTGCGTTATGCTGCATTGGCAACTTCAAATTAACCTCTGGCTGAATGGTTTCCTTGACTGTTCTGGTAGATGATGTAGGTCTGATGATCAGTTATTCTGTCTCGGGTTGGGTATCGCTTGGGCCTGTCTTAGTAAGATCCATCGTCCCACTGTTAAATGTAGTAGGTCTAAATCACTAATGTGTGTATATTCTAATAAATACTAGTGTGTTTTATTTGAGATCAAATATTTTTATGTTTTTGTTGTTAAATAAGACACTAAAACTATGAAATGAGTGAGTGGGATATTATGCCCACACAACGGTATTGCAGTGCTCTTATGGGCAAATGATAAAAATCAGATGAAAGTCAGTGACTGTGAAACACCCCGAAATTACAACTCTTTATAAAATATATCAGTTTCTTGATTTTATCATTTTTAGAACTGATAAGGTTCAGTTGTGCTAGAGGCATGACAAAGTGTCTGTCTGTCTGTCTGTCTGTCTGTCTGTCTGTCTGTCTGTCTGTCTGTCTGTCTGTCTGTCTGTTTGTGTGGATGTACATTTTAACATAGTACATATTAACCAAAATAAACACTTCTATAGTACCTATGTAGTGTAATTGTTATAAATTTCATCTTGTTTTAGATAAAGTGTTTTCTGTGTGAACATTTTAAAATATCAATCAACATAACAATAACAATATGTTGAAATAAAATATTTTATTTGTTTACAAGATAAAATTACAATAATTATTGTAATTATTGATATGATAAATTTTTATTACAGAAAGAGTAATATGAATTTTTTTCTTTTAATTATAGAGGAACAAAACAAGTCTACATTATGCTGCTAAGAATCAACATTTGGATATCTTTAAATTGTTGGTGGATGCTGGTGCACGAAGAAATAACACAGTAAGTTGAGTTTAGATGAGGTAATCTTTTATGTATCTATTACGTGACGCATACACCTATTCCAATGTGACATAGAATATGTTTGATGATAACTTCTTGATATGATAAGGTAAGTATTCACATGTTTTCATACGACAACTACCTTGCCATAGTACTAAATTCGATAAGTATATTGTTAATGGCCTTTGATATCATGTTTACAAGTAATGTTGAAGAAAAGAACTATACATAAACATTATGCTCATTATGGTGCTCATGTAATTTTTATTGAACTGATAAGATTCAGTTGTGCTATAGGCATGACAAAGTGTGTGTGTGTGTGTAAACAAGTTAAAGTAAAAAAATGCTGGACCGATTACTATTTGGTAGTGATGTTACCTCTGATATCTAGTTGGGAAATTGTTCAAATGAAAATGATTGCATCAGAGATGTCTATTTTTGGGTAAAAAAATGTGATTTTTGGTAAAACAAAACTTAAACTCCAAAAATACTGAGCAGCTTGGCCTGAAATATATGATGGGAACATTCTTAGAGGTGACTAAATTTAGATTTGTTCATGACAAGATGATTCAATCAGTAATATGCAAAATTAATGTGACTTTTTGGTAAACAATCTTTAATTCCAAAACTACTCAGCAGATTGGGCTGAAATTTAATTTGGATGTATCTGAGGGTGTATGGATGAAGAAATATTAAGTAAATAATGATCTCACACAGTAATATGCAAAGTAGGTGTAAAATGTGAATTTTGGTCAAAAGTTTATATCTCAATATGTACAAGTTTGGTCAACTGCAGTGCCAAAGACACAGTAAAGGCTGACCCAATTCACGTAGATTGGCACTCAGAGAATGTTTACTATGTAAAAGTTCATTCCAACACCAAAACAGCCAATCAGGAAACAGTTGTACTATGTAAATGTTCGAAAAATGAGATTACGATATGTTATCAGGCAACATATACAGTCGTCGCTGTGTCCTTGCACTGCAGTTGGATATGGGTGATACCTTGGGTACGGGGCAAGTGTTGGATTTGAGTCAGGTTAACTTATATTGCCAGCTGTGGCCATTTTAAACAGATGACAATTATACATTTTAGGAATTTAAGAATTTAAGGTATTTACTATCACTAGACGTTATTTATTTGACCGTTGATGTTTATTTTTTGTATATTTCCGAGCTCTCAAATTAAATCTCACAAGTTAGAGTTGGAGTTAGAGTGTCTTTCCTTCACGATCGTACTTACGACCTTCAGGTCGCCCTCTAGTGGTAAACTTAGCAACAGCGCGAGCATCTGTGGGTTTGTCCAGCATGTGGAGCTTTGGTGTTAATGCTACATGTGGAAAGTGAACTCTTAGATACATAAACATACCTCTGATATTAGTAGCTGTACTGGAATAATTATATATAATCTGCCAGTGTAACATATTTTTTTAGTCCACTGTAAAATATAATCCGGGTAAGGTTTATGCGCATGCACAAGAATGGGCCTGGATTAAATTTTACGTTGTACACCATAACATTGTATCCCCCTGTAAAATAACATCCGGTCCTATCTACTATTGCCAGTTCCAAATGAGTTGTGATTGGTTGTGTGTGTTATTAGAGAATGGCCATTATATTTTCAATCTACACACAAAATGAAGCTTCATTCTCAAACATCTTGGGGGGGGGGTGGAGGTCGGAGAATCGAGGGCAAGTACTTCCGAAATGTTCAGCCTCTGTTACTTGAGAAAAACTGTGATTAGAAGGGTGTACTTGAAAATAAAATAAATAATTCTGTAGAAATGAATTTGTATTATGCACACTATCATATACATCCAGGGGCATACTAGCCTAGAATCCAATCGATTGGTGATTTTGATTTCAAATGATGGGTAAATAATGAATTCAAATTCCCCATTGACATGGATTCCATACATAAAGCCTTAAATTATAATATGTATCGGTAAATAAATTATAATTATATAACATCTGAAAATATGTAATAGCTATACCTAAAGTCTAAATATACACTATCAGTACAGGATAAATAACTGCAAAAAGAATGAGATAAATAAATAAGTAGTATATCATCAATAATAAAATTCAATCTTTATTGCGTAACATCATGCTTTAGCGAGCATGGTAAAGCATACAAAAATAAGTAAATAAAATACAATTACTTAGCCAACTGCTATATTTTTTTACATTAACAAGAAAGTTTCCAAGAGAAAGTTTATCATCTGCAGACAAAATATGTAAAAATGTACTTTTGTTATCTAAGGAATGAAAATTGTAATTACTTAATGAAAAAGAAGAAAAAGGTTTCTTTCTCTCATTTATGTATTGAGAACAAATAATTAAATGATGAAATTCATCTTCGACCATATTTTGACAAAATTTACAGAATCTTTCATCCGCAGGAATCTTAGGAGTACAACACCTTCCTAATTCCATTTGAATGTTATAATCTGAAATTCTAAATTTAGTCACTAGTGTTCTATGAACAGGATTTTTAATATGAACAAGGTATTTCTGAATTTGACTGAAAAACAAAATCTGTTTTTAACAATCTATATGTTCTCAATTTGTTTTTATCAGTACTATTTCTTCTAATGTCATTATGTAATTCCCTGAACCAAGATTTACAAAATTCTTTACATAAATTATCATGAATTTTTTTGATTGTATAATTGAATTTGCAAAGATTTGACCAAATGCTGTTCTCACTATTTTTATCAAGTAAATTTCTTATATAAATGCCCCATTTTGAGTAACGCATAGAAGACATATAGGCTGCTCTCAGTAAACCATCTCCATCAACAATTAATCTATACCAATACTTGAGCATCAGTTTCATTACAGTGAAATTGATAGGAAAACGACCCAATTCTCCAATAATACCACACCTTGAGGCCTTTTTAAAAAACCCAAGTAAAAATCTATAAAAAGAAAAACTAACATCATCAAGAAAATTTCTTTTGCTATCAATTTCATAACCCCAAACTTCACAACCATAAGTCATAATAGGAACAATTAAACGATCAAAAAGATCTAGCGCAACGTCAATAGAAATACTCCCATTTGGAGAAATAGTTCTACGTAAACTAAACAGAGCTCTCATCGATTTAAGTTTTAAATTATTGAAGTTTTGTTTAAATTTACCATTAGCAGAAATGATGATACCAAGATAACAGTATTCTTTTACAATGTCAAGTGTAATGCCATCAAAATAAAAGTTCACTCCCTTAATTAATTGATTTCCTTTATTAAATACAATGACTTTAGTTTTCTTAATATTGATTGTTAACGTCCACTTTGTACAAAAACAGTGTAATTTATCTAAGCAACTTTGCAACCCAGCTTTAGTTTCAGAGAATAATAACAGATCATCAGCATATAAAAGACAATTCAGAGACAAAGTTGTAAGTTTTACAGGGCTATCATTCAAATCAAAAATTGATGGAAGATCATTAAAAAAAATATTGAATAAAGTTGGACTTAAGTTACATCCTTGTTTAACACCAACAAAAGATTGAAAATTCTTGGTAATACCAACACCCGTTTTAACACAGTATTGTACATTATCATACATAGATTTGACAAGGTGGTAAAATTTACCATTTACACCATATTTTCTTAATTTCCAAAATAAACCTGCGCGCCAAACACTATCAAAAGCCTTTCGAAAATCTACAAAACAAGTGTAAAGATGTTTGCTATCATTACCTTCAACTGTAGAATAAACACATTTTTCAACTGCTGACTTAAGTACAAACATATTATCAGATGTTCTTCTTTTAGCTCTAAAACCTGAATAAATTACATCATCACAATACAGCAAGTTCTTTTCATTCCAATAAACAATAGAATATGAATAAAAATAAATAGCAACCATATCAAGATTATAAAATATCATAAACTTGTGTCTTTTGTTGTCATCATAATCCTTGAAAGCCATCTCCTGAATATGTTCATTACCCTCACTACCTTCCATCCTAAATCATCAACCCCCATGAATAAATGTAATATCAGCAGTGGTACAATCACTTCCATTTTTACCACCTGCATCACCACCTGCAACCCTAGTACCATTAACTTTGCTGACATCACCTCTATCATCATCATCGTCGTATGGTATGGTATATCATCATCATCATCATCGTCGTCGTCGTCGTCGTCACCACCACCACCACCACCACCACCACCACCACCAATATCATCATCATCACCTTCAGGCAATCCCCCTTGATCCACTTTGTAAAAGTGATGACCTCCCTTCTTTGACCAATAAATTGAGGTGATGGGGGGGGGGGGGGTTTCATATAAAAATGAAAGTTCTTTTATATTCTTTGAGTAAATACAATCCCAGTTTCAAATATCTACAAGAAGCACAAACTTTGGACAGACACTTGTGTTTTACAAGTCTGTCGGTGATATCAATGCACAGAGCTGTCTTAAAATCAGCTTATTAGAGATGTATTATAATCTTAGCAGTGAGACCTTTTTGTATGTGTAGTACAAGATGCATCCAATAATAATGGCAACATATTGAAAACATGCCCACGAAGTTTTTCCCAACGACATTATTTTAACATATGCAATAGATGACCAAGGTTCCCAAGTATGATTTTTTTTTCAAATTGAAATTACTACGCTATCAAAAAATGTCTCAGCAGCGTTTCTATATGGACTCTTGAGTAGAAATTTCATAACCTCACATTTACTCTCTCCCATATGCACTGTATAACAAAACTCATCTGATGACACATACAGTACAATTCAAACAGTTTTAAATCATGCTGGTTCATTTTTAATGATATTAACGTTTAAAAAATGAAAGATACATTTCTATAAAAGCAAATCTTACTAAGCACTTATTGTTTCATCATGATATGAATAGAATGTACTGCCACTAATATTAAATTGTATTCTAAAATTGCAAGATGATCTGCACCAATTTTTATAATTGAACTATATGTATTTTAGTTCTCCAAAATAATCAGACGTGCGATTCTTGTCCATCTATACATTTCAAAGGTACCTAGTAACTAATTACACACAACTGTATCAAATAATTTTAAGACATTTAAATTATATCGACTACACAAATCAACTCCATTAAAAACCGATATTTTTACACAGGACATCACACATATGTACAAAGCACTAAAATGAACAGCAACTAAAGTCATATACATTATAAAATAGGAGTTGTGAGCCAGGTTTTCTCCTTATGATCTTAGATTACAAATATTAGCAGTTATACTCACTTGACTGTTTTATATAACATTCATTGCTATCAACGATACATTTCGAATGCTACTCAAGACCTATGAATTGATGTTACTTAACATACATGGTCACAGACAACATAGGTCTTGAGTAGCATTCGAAAGGCATCGTTGATAGCAATGAATGTCATATAAAACAGTCAAGTGAGTATAGCTGCTAATATGGTGCATGAACATTGCCAAATCTTTCTTAGATATTTTTCTTTTCTGTAATGGCACAATTTAGAAACGTTTTTAGCCAATATGAATTCACGTTTTCATAGTTTGGTTACAATTGTTACAAACAGGATAAGTTAACTATTTAGTTAAATTGAACTTGATGTTCATTGTGCAAAATTGTAGTTCCATATGGTCTTAATTTATTAATAATCTAGGCCATTACACATCTTCAAAAGAGAGGTATTTTATTTGCTCAAGCGAACTGTAGGCATTGTTTAGTGCTCAAGAAGTAGACTTTGTGAAAAGTAAAGTGTGACCAGGGTCACTATAATACTAAGAGTTGTTCTTATTTTTTCACAGGCGTTCTTTTTCAGAATCAATGTGTACACAAATTTAGCAGCAAATGTGACATTCATTATATGTGACATTCATTTTTGTTATGTATATTGATACTGCACCTTGATTGTTACTCATGTGAATTGATTTGGCCTTTAAATATACAACGTAGATTGTCATATTTCAAAGTGTTTGACTATTTTGTCAATATTGGCTAAAGGTCGGCAGTTTTACACACGAGCCTTGCAAGAAAGTTCAAAATTTTTATGATACAAGTTTCCACCTAAAAACATTACATCTGTTATCAAAACCACGAAAAGCATTGGTTATTTGCTAGTATCACTTGTTGAGGCAGTTGTTTAGTGACACATTTGGTTTTACACTTTGTACACACAAATTTCAGTCTTTTGTTGTTAAGTAAACTTGCTGACAATTCTTTGCAATCAGTATGGTACCAGTCTTTACACTTGTCAAACTGCATCATGTTGCTTCCACGATCTGGTCGCCTGCAATGGCAGTAGATGGGTAACATTAATGTTTTCCAGATTTTATGGCCCCGTCGTCTTCTCCATGACGTGAAAATCTCCATGATTTGATGTTGAAAACACGTTGCGAGATGGCTTCTCATCGATGTCTGCTCCCACATAAACTCTGTTGGTTCAAGTCCAAAACATTTGGCTGTTGCATTGGCCATAGCAAATAGTCCACAGTCATCACACCCTAATTGTTTGTGTATGCACGCACTGTATTTTTATACTTATCCCTTCATGAAATAGCAGACAGGCTACAGCCTTCTTTGCTCTTCTATCTAGCCCACACCCCATGGAATCATATACATTCACTACGCCTTTGCTGCAGCCAATAGTGGATACGGTAACCCAGTGATTTTGGTCTATATTCAGTATTTGGATGAATTCTTGATCTGGTGTGATGATAGCTGTGCCTGCCGCCATTACAAGGACATCCTGTAGACTGTCCATGTGTGGAAACTGCTGCTTCAATAGAGCTGGTGCGTGATTCATGACATGGTCAGTCATCCATTGTCCTGGTGTTTTAATGAGTTTTACCATACTTGGAATATCTTTCGCTAAATGTGCTCTGTCTCTGTCAATTCTCTTCTTCTTTTTAAGTTTGCAAGTGAATGGCTATGTTCAAGTATGAATCTTCTTGGTTCCCTTCTGAAGGGTAAGGGACTGGGAAAATGTGGGTCTGCTGGAGTGATTGAAGGCTGACGGTCTATCTGGGACTGGTCTGCTGTAGTGGTTGAATGCTGGTTCTCTGTCTGGGACTGGTCTGCTGTAGTTGTTGAAGGATTGTGATCTATCTGGGACTGGTCTGCTGTAGTGTTTGAGGGCTGGTGCTCTATCTTGCACTGGTCTGCAGGATTGGTTGAAAGCTGGTTCTCTGTCTGGGACTGGTCTGCTGTAGTGGTTGAAAGCTGGTTCTCTCTCTGGGACTGGTCTGCTGTAGTGGTTGAAGGATTGTGCTCTATCTGGGACTGGTCTGCTGGAGTGGTTGTAGGCTGGTGCTCTATCTGGGACTGGTCTGCTGGAGTGGTTGAAAGCTGGTGCTCTATCTGGGACTGGTCTGCTGGAGTGGTTGAAGGCTGGTGCTCTATCTTGCACTGGTCTGTTGGATTGGTGGAAAGCTGGTTCTCTGTCTGGGACTGGTCTGCTGTAGTGGTTGAAAGCTGGTTCTCTATCTGGGACTGGTCTGCTGTAGTGGTTGAAGGATTGTGCTCTATCTGGGACTGGTCTGCTGGAGTGGTTGAAGGATGGTGCTCTATCTGGGACTGGTCTGCTGGAGTGGTTGAAGGCCGGTGCTCTATCTGGGACTGGTCTGCTGGATTGGTTGAAAGCTGGTTCTCTATCTCGGACTGGTCTGCTGGAGTGGTTGAAGGCTTGTGCTCTATCTGGGACTGGTCTGCTGGAGTAGTTGAAGGCTGGTTCTCTATCTGGGACTGGTCTGCTGGAGTGGTTGAAGGCTTGTGCTCTATCTGGGACTGGTCTGCTGGAGTGGTTGAAGGCTGGTGCTCTATCTGGGACTGGTCTGCTGTAGTGGTTGAAGGCTGGTGCTCTATCTGGGACTGGTCTGCTGGAATGGTTGAAGGCTGGTGGTCTAGCTGGGACTGGTCTGCTGTAGTGGTTGAAGGCTGGTGCTCTATCTGGAACTGGTCTGCTGGAGTGGTTGAAGGCTTGTGCTCTATCTGGGACTGGTCTGCTGTAGTGGTTGAAGGCTTGTGCTCTATCTGGGACTGGTCTGCTGGAGTGGTTGAAGGCTTGTGCTCTATCTGGGACTGGTCATCTGTAGTGGTTGAAGGCTTGTGCTCTATCTGGGACTGGTCTGCTGGAGTGATTGAAGGCTGGTGCTCTATCTAGGACTGGTCTGCTGGAGTTGTTAAAGGCTTGTGCTCTATCTGGGACTGGTCTGCTGTAGTTGTTGAAGGCTGGTTCTCTATCTGGGACTGGTCTGCTGGAGTGATTGAAGGCTGGTGCTCTATCTGGGACTGGTCTGCTGGAGTGGTTGAAGGCTGGTTCTCTATCTGAGACTGGTCTGCTGGAGTGGTTGAAGGCTGGTTCTCTATCTGGGACTGGTCTGCTGGAGGTTGATTATTGATTGATGTGTACGGTTTCAAGTGGGAATAGGCATCACCTATGCAACACCTATGGATATAGGCCAACCAAATCGATTCCAAGCATATACCATGGAGCTTTATTCGGAATAGGTTTCAGTTCAGGACCACAAGTTTTTATTTTCTCAAACCTCTGACACTTACCACAACTCTTGATCTAATAAAATATAACAATGTTCAGAACAACATTATAGAGAATATTGACTATATTATATAATATATGATTAATTTTTTTCAATTCTTTACAAACATAATGTGCATCAAAGTATTATAGACATATAATGTATGAATTTTGGAAGTGGAAAACTTAGTACTCTGGAGGGGATACTATTTTACAGTTCTCAGTATGGCTATGATGGTAAACGGGCTATGTATGACAGAGATATTATAACTTCAGACATCAGACTATGGACAACTGAACCTGTTACAAACACTGAAACAGGGACAGTAAACAAGCAAATTGGATTTATTACACTTGGCTCAGCATGTTAAAACAGCAGAGACTTGTAGTACACACCATGGTTTGATAAGAACAGATTTATTGCCTCTTTATGTGTACATGAAATACCAGGGGAACTGTAAATTTATGTAAAGTGGCCATAAAACTGTTCTTATCAAATGATGGAATGTAATACTTGTCTGTACTTCCAACATGCTGAGCCAAAAGTTATTAAAATCTAATTCAGTTGTTTACTTTCCCTGTTTGTAACAGGCTCCGTTCGTCCATGGTCTGATGTCTGAAGTTGTATTTTTCAGCTGAATACAAGCATCATGTGTATCAAAGCATATATTTACCAACATGTTTAACACTTTCCATTCTGAAAAAGTATGGATTTTGGAAGTGCCAAACTTAGTACTCAGGGGGGAGGGGGATACTATTTTACTGGTCTCAGCATGGCTGTTGCAGTGAATATGATGGGAAACAGGCTATGTATGACAGAGTTATTATTGTTCAGTTGACTACAAGCATCATGTGTATCAAAGTATAGATAAATTTACCAAGAAGATATTTACTGCTTTCTCTTGTGAAAATGTATGACATTTTAATGTACTAAGTACTTTAGGGGGATACTATTTTACAGGACCATTATCTAACTAAATAATCATACTTACCAATTGTTGCATGTCACTTGAGATGGTCTTCCAATAAAACCTGGATGAAATCTTCTTCACAGTCTTTGTTGATGCCAAGATGACCAACATTGCAGAAACATGACATTCTTTGAAAAATTCCTTCCATTGTTGTTGGGTTAGTAACACTTGCTTAGAACCAACACCATCCTTTCCAATGAAGAAGAATGTCTTGCCTGGAAGACACAAGGTTTTAAAAAATTAACATTAAAATAAAAAAATGTGATTTTGTCATCAAATCTTGGTATGAACATAGATCTAAAGAAAGTAATTTCAATTATGTCAGAGTTGAGTTGAGGAAATAATCAGCATACCAGTGTTTGTAGTTTATCTAGTTACAATTAACTTGACTTTCACTAATAATTTGAAAGTAATCAATCCAAAATGTCCCCCCCCCCCCCCCCCCGCAGTGTGGCGTAGACATTCACTGGTAAAAAAGTCAAAAATGATACTAAACACTTCCGGCACTTGTGAAATGACCCAATATATATTATCAATTTCACTTTGCACATCAGTCGTCTGCTATGAAATATTTCAGTAAACCACACAAAAAAAATCCTACTGAACACTAATTGTACGCAATTACGTGATGTTGAGAACGAGCTGCATTTATTTGCAGATTAATTATGTGACGCCATCTGACTTGCACATGTAAAAGGGGACGGGTTCCCCCAGTCACCCCATTACTTTTCTGAGTACATTCACATTCATGATTACTGTTTAGATTATTATCAGTTTGTCATGTAAGCTTTTGTAGAGTTGGTCTGAGATGAGGGTAACTTCTGCTGCAGTATCAACTATGGCATTCACCTGGTGTCCTTGAATTTTAATAGGCACAGACCACTGTTTTGCTTGATAAAATTCAACCAGGGCAGTTTCTGGTAGTTCTTGAAAATCGAAACGGCGTTCCAGTTGTTTGACTAGGTTGTGGTATTCAATATCTTGATGTCGATCTCGGATAAGAGTGTAGTAATCAATAGCTTTGCCATCTAAGAACCAACACATGTTGTCTCTCGCCTCCTGGATTGTCCACTGATTGGAGTGTGCATACTGCTCGTATCGGGTTATAAAACTCCGCCATGTACTATCTCCCGAGTAAATCAAGTTCTTGGGGACATAGGGATGATGTGGTGGTTGGCCGTATCCCCTTCTATCTGAAGCACTGACTCCCTGGTCCCAGGTGTGTTGCTGACTTGTCGGTGTTGGGGGAGTGGTGGTGGTACTGCTCACTCCTACATGGGGAGATGGCCCTTGTACACATGGTGTTGGCACTGGTGTGTGTGCTGTAGGCATTGGTTGTTCCTGCTTAAACTGAGTTGCACCTGTCAACACTCGTTGGTCTGGTTGTTGGCCCATAGTTGATGACACTAAAGGCTGTGAGACTGTTGGTGGTCCATATGATTGCATGGGATTATGCTGGTAGTATGGTGGTACCATGGGGTATGGTGGGTATTGGTATGGTGATGTTGGCTGCTGATGGTATGCCAGATAAGGCATTGCCGGTGGGTAGTACCCCATGATAGGTGGTTGGTACCCTGACGGCCCCATTGTATAGCTGGCTGGTGGTGGCTGTTGGTATCCAGCTGGTTGGTAGTACACCATGGACGGTGCCTGGTAGCCTGGTTGTGTCACTGGTATGTTTGCAGCTGGTGGTGACTGGCGATATGCAGGTTGTGATGGACCAGGTGGTTGTACCTGATACCCCCACGAGGGTGCGTAGTACCCCATTGGCGGTGGTTGAGTCTCTGGTGGTGGCATCGGTTGGCCTGTCATTTGCAGATGAGGCCCAGATGGTGGTGTCTGGTGCACAACTGGTGTTTGTGGTGCTGGATGCTCAGCTGGTGGGGTGTCATGTGATGGTGGTGACTTCCCTTTGTTTGCCTTTGGTCTTGTACCCCCATAGACTGAGTTGGCAGCAGCTTGATCAATAACTTCTACCCCCATAGACTGAGTTGGCAGCAGCTTGATCAATAACTTCTACCCCCATAGACTGAGTTGGCAGCAGCTTGATCAATAACTTCTCCCATCCTTGCATTGAAGTGGTCTTGCTGTGGTGTGGTATCGGTGCTAGTGGGACTACCACCACCAGCTCCCCCTCCCTCCTCTATGTCAGTAGGACCTTCAGGGGTATGGTCGGAAGTAGTCAGTGGAATTGGTGTGAACCTAACTTTGTCCCAAAATTCCTTCGACGGTTTAGAATGCAAAATTGATGTTATAAGTTCTTGAGTTAGGTGCTTGTGCCTCTCACGGAGATCAATTATTGACTTAGCTGTTGCAGGGTCTATTCCTTTTATAGTCATTAACTCATCTTTAGTACAGTTCTGTATATCTATTACATCCATATTGACAATGACTACTAACGTTAAACTCCAACCCTATTGGAGTTTAAATCTGTTATAATATTTATAGGATTGACTCAAAAAATTTTAATTGTGTGAAATTGTTTTCCCTTAAACCGTGTTTGCTCGGGTAGAAAGGGTATTACAATTATTGGAAGCCTTATTTATATTTATATTGAAATAATAATACTGTTTAAAACTACAATAAGTTTTGAAACAGATAACTGGATAGTGTTGCATATACTTAAAGTGTAATCAAATGGGACTGTAAATATGCTCCAACTATATTAATAGTGTTTAGTGAAGCTATATCTAAAATCCCCCAAAAATTAAAGTTTGAGCCTGTACGGAGTTTGAGTGGGCGGGTGCTATGCACGTTTAAGTTTACTAATACTAACATAACGATAGATCGGTAGATTATTCGTGACACCGCGGATATAGCAAACGAACATATGTTTGTAAATATCAGTTCGTACAGGTCAGGTGACACTTTCAATAGATGGAAATTACTTGAATAATTAAAGACGGCTAAAAGGTGACAGATCTTCCTATTGTTATGCAGTTTCACAGTTATGAGATGTTGGGTTTTGAAAGTACCGTAACAGTGTAAGTTCGGTTTACAAATACTGTTTCTTTCAAAAATTAATATAAAACGCTGAGCTACACGTAGTAGATTGCATGTTAGTCCAGGTTTAGGTCTGTGCGATATCAATGTTACTAAAAGTGCAAGCACTTGATTTGAACTATAATGTTGCACAGATGTAAATAATTCGAAAATACAAAATACTTGTGAGTGTACAGTTGAAATAAACATGTTGAATTCGTGAAAATGACAATTACAAAAAATTGTAATTGCACGAATAAGAACGTGTTACAGTTGGTTGCAAAAATTATTGAATCACGATATCGTACTTGGTACAATTATTGTGTAACTAAGTTATTACAAAGTTGTCGGCTGACAGGAACTTGCGTGGCACGGCAAAATCGAAAAAAGTAAAACACACAAAAAGCATTTGCCACACACAAATTCTATTACTGACTATGCCAATGTAGAGAACCAGCTTACCGTAAAACGTCTGGTAGTGGTTTTCCATGAAGAGT
Organism: Glandiceps talaboti; assembly: GCF_964340395.1. NCBI lineage: Eukaryota > Metazoa > Hemichordata > Enteropneusta > Spengelidae > Glandiceps > Glandiceps talaboti. The sequence continues at coordinate 6,322,883 of NC_135567.1, read as the reverse complement.
AGGAACAAACAATAAAGGTAATACACTCTGTAACAATATAGGAATACATCTTGATCATCAGCAGTCTTCTTGCACACTGGGTTCTGCTGATCTGGTGGCGCTGTTGACAGTGGCGCCCCCGGTTAGAAGACGTACTCCCGGGGTTAGAAGACGTCCTACAGGTAGTTGAAATACTAAATTAACAGAGTGAGACATATTTTTATCAGATCGATTGTGTTCATCGGTTTCTTTGATATTGTAATACTTTGTATTATTTCTACAATTTATGTACAGCGCCACGCCACCGCGACTAGTCCTGCTTACATATATGTCCTTCTCCTGTCAGTAATCGAGACCCGTGCACCGTCTGCAAGCAAGACTACATCTCATAAATCACACATATACAAGCGTGTGTACACGTGTAGTAGCAAAATATTAGAAACTCGAAATGGTGCTGTGTCCTAGTTTGAAATTGTCTGACTAAGTCACGGTAAACTGACAGGGAATATATATCCCCATCCCACATTTCAAGTAAGTAAATACACCTGAACTTATTAATTTACCAAGAATTTTTATCATGGAGTTTCGGCAAAACGGCTGGTTTAACACTTCCAAGAGGACGAAATTTTACAGTCACGAACGATAAATACGTACGCATGTGCATAAGCCTTACCCGGATACTATTTTACATGGACGAAATATTTCGCAAGACGGGTATTCCAAATGAGTGCTACGTCATGATTTCCTAATGTCGGCAGTATCCCTCCGAGCCTATCGGTGTGAGGGAATCATTCGTTCTCGATGACGTAGCATGAATGAGAAATACAGAAGATTATTTATTTATTATATACATACACCCACTATTTTTTTTCTATTATGATGACAATTTTGAACAAAAATATTCTCAAACTTACGCTGAACGCGCATCAATTTTTTGAAGTGATGGGGCTACAGCGCTCAGCTGTTCATTCAGTTTCAGATTGTAGTCGCCATTGCAACAGCTGCCGTCGCTACTACTACTACTAAGGTATATGTTGAGATCAGTAAAATTACGGCACAAACTTTCAGGTAGGGAATATTTTGCCAACGTTGGGACGTTTGTCAAGAGTAGTGATTAATTCTTTGATAAAATATAGACACATTGATCGAAAAAAAATGATACATACGGAGAGACTGACTAAGGAACGGATGCCTACACCGTTTATGCATAGAACTCGGCTCATAGTCATACTGTGCTGAACGCAGCAGCCACCTCTCCATCAGCCACCGCACGGGGGCACTGTTCACAGTAGCCTGAATAGCTCAAACCACAGACACTAGTGACTGTGCTCAAACTATACATAGCTTGTCCGTCAGCAAGGAAACAATAGATGCATGGGCCAACGCATTTTAATTGCTGTAAGTAGTAGTCATACTACCTATGAATACTAACATTTGTTCCTGGAAGAATAATTGTTGTCTTTATTGAAATTATTAATCTTTTCATGTTCCACCATGTAACGTATAGGCATGTATAGCAATAGGGAATCATTGGACATAATAGTAAATATTCCTGTGCACTCTAACCAACTAGTACACACTATCAGTATGAATCTAAGCTATAACCATGTATAGGTAGTTTGAAATAATTATTGTCATTGATACCCAGCAGACACGACTTTTTGTACTCAATATGGCCTTCTGGGTAATATTAAATCTAATAGTATGATCTGTAATTGACAAACAATAGAGTGTGCACACATTTTAATTGCTGTAAGTAGTAGTGATACTACCTATGCATGCTAACATTTGTCCCTGGAAGAATAATTATTGTCTTTATTGGAATTATTAATCGTTTCATGTTCCACCATGTAACGTATAGGCATGTATAGGGATGGGGAGTCAGTGGATATTTCAATAAGTTATATCTCCAATAATATTGAAGTGAATATTTCAATAAGTTATATCTCCAATAATATTGAGTGTGCATTCTAACCAACTAGTACACACTATCAGTATGCATCTCAGCTATAACCCTGTATAGGTGGTTTGAAATAATTATTGTCATTGATACCCAGCAGACATGACTGTGTGCACTCATTTGGCCTTCTGAGTAATTTCAAATCTAATACGAGGAGCTGTAATTGACAAACAATAGAGTGTGCACACATTTCAAATATTCAATGTTGTAGTGATACTACCTATGAATACTTAAATTTATCTCTGGAAGAATAAATATTGTCTTTATTACTTTTCATGTTCCACCACGTAACGTATAAGCATATATAGGAATGGGGAATCAGTGGATATTTGAATAAATATTTCTCCAAAAATATTGGGTGTGCATTCTAACCAACTAGTACACACTATCAGTATGCATCTCAGCTATAACCCTGTATAGGTGGTTTGAAATAATTATTGTCATTCATACCCAGCAGACACAACTTTTTGAACTCAATATGGCCTTCTGGGTAATTTCCAATCAAATTCTATGAGCTGTAATTGACAAAGAATAGAGTGTTCACACATTTTTATAGCTGTAAGTAGTAGTGATACTACCTATGAATACTAACATTTGTCCCTGGAAGAATAAATATTGTCTTTATTGAAACTATTAATCTGTTCATATTCCACCATGTAATGTATAGGCATGTATAGGGATGGGGGGTCAGTGGATATTTCAATAAGTTATTTCTACAAAAATATTGAGTGTGCATTCTAACCAACTAGTACACACTATCAGTATGCATCTCAATTATTGTCTTTATTTAAATTATTAATCTTTTCATGTTCCACCATGTAACGTATAGGCATATGCCAGTAGGGATGGAGAGTCAGTGGATATTTGAATAAGTTATATCTCCAATAATATTGAGTGTGCACTCTAACCAACTAGTACACACTATCAGTATGCATCTCAGCTATAGCCCTGTATAGGTGGCTTGAAATAATTATTGTCATTGATACCCAGCAGACACGACTTTGTGTACTCATATGGCCTTCTGGGTAATTTCCATTCTAATACTAACAGCTGTAATTGACAAAGAATAGAGTGTGCACACATTTTTATAGCTGTAAGTAGTAGTGATACTTACTTTGAATACTTAAATTCATCTCTGGAAGAATAAATATTGTCTTTATTTAAATTATTAAACTTTTCATATTCCACCATGTTACTTATAGGCATATATAGGGATGGGGAGTCAGTAGATATTTGAATAATTATTTCTCCAATAATATTGAGTGTGCATTCTAACCAACTAGTACACATTATCAGTATGCATCTCAGCTATAACCCTGTATCAAGGTGCGGTATTGTTGGATTGCCACAATAGCTTGATCTCAGATAAATAGCGGTTATTGGCTATTTACCAAAACAGCTTGATTCAATCTTGATTTGAGCTAAATAGCGGCTATTGGCTATTTATTGGATTGCCAAAATAGTTTCATCCCCAAAATAGCTTGATTCGAGATAAATAGTGGCTGTTGTCTATTTCCTTTGTTGCCAAAATAGCTTGATCTGAAGGTAAATAGCAGCTACTGGGGATTTATTGAATCACCAAAATAGCTGAATCTCAGATAAATAGCGGCTATTGGCTATCCAACTTAATACTATTAGCCATAAATAGCCAGGTAATAGCTTGCTATCAGCTATTATAAAAACGGGAATATGGTGTGATTATCTCCCTGGGTAGCTATTCAAGCTAAGAGCCATTGACAGCTGCTATTAGCCATTAATAGCCGCTATTAGCTATTAATAGCCTACTACCAGCTAACAACCCCCAGCACTCTTCAGGACATGGCTATTCAGCTATTCAAGCTATTAGCTATTAATAGCCGATATTAGCCACTAATAGCAGGCTAATAGCTAGCTAACATCTATTCAATATTGGCCATAAATAGCCAGATAATAGCTTGTTATCAGCTATTGTCAAACTGGGCATATGGTATAAATATCTCCCTAGGTAGCTATTCAAGCTGATAGCCATTACTAGCCGCTAATAGCCATTACTAGCCGACTACGAACTAACAACTCCCAACAGTCTCCAGGACCTGGCTATTAAGATATTCAAGCTATTAGCCATTAATAGCCGCTATTAGCCATTAATAGCCAGCTAATAGCCAGCTAACAGCTAACAACCCCCAGTACTCTCCGACACATGGCTATTCAGCTATTCAAGCTATTAGCCATTAATAGCCGCTATTAGCCATTAATAGCCAGCTAATAGCTAGCTACCAGCTAACAACCCCCAGTACTCTCCGACACATGGCTATTCAGCTATTCAAGCTATTAGCCATTAATAGCTGCTGTTAGCCATTAATAGCCAGCTAATAGCCGGCTACCAGCTATTTATCTATTTATTGCATCCCTTTTGTATCAGGGGACTCACTAAGATTGTTAGGAGCAGCACTAAGAAAAATTAAAAATACATACACTACCATAAAGACGAGTAAAAACATATACAGGAACAAACAACAAAATAAACCAAAGTAAGGTAAGAATATTGATAAAACGACAATACAAATAAAAATGTATGCTTCAAATGTTAGTTGTCAGAAAATCTAACGGCTAAACTATTCTATATTAGTTTTAACAAAATCTTTTCTGTTTTCAATTGCTTCAATAAGGTATTGTTTGACAAGTTTATCTATTTGTTTACTTATAGACTGAGCATTGTAGTGTTTTGTATTATCTCCTATAAATAAACAGAGTAGTTCTTTCCTTTGTTTAAAATCTTGATATAAATTCAACTCCTTATTGTTGAGTAATAGTTCTTCTGTTCCTTTCATTAAGATCTGTCGTTGTGTAGAATGGCTTTCACATGTAAAAAGAAAGTGTTCAAGTGTCTTTCCATTTGAGCTCGTCATTTTTAAATATGATATGTTTGATTTTATTATCTGAAAGAGTTTGAATTTGGTCTTTATCAATATTAAGGTCTATTAACACATTATTTACAGTTTTCCGCCAATTCCAGGACAGTTTTATCACATTTCTTTCAGATTCTTCACTAATGGAATTGAGATGGTTAAAGACACATTTAGTCCATCATGATTCATCTAAATTACAAAGTCTTTTAAAGTACTTTAATCTGAACAAATCAAAATTACTTGACATAGCATCATTATATTATCAGGTGTTAAGGTGTTTAGAACACACTGTACTCCTTGACTCTTCAAATAATAAATCTCGATCATGGTTTGTTTTTTCATTCATTTAATTTCAACAAACTTAACTCTTGGGGTTAATAGCCAGCTATTAGATTGCTATTAATGGCTAATAGCTTGAACAGCTGCATAGCCAGCCCATGGAGAAAGCTGAGAGGTTGATAGCTGATAGCCAGCTATTAGCTAGCTATTAATGGCTAATAGCGGCTATTAATGGCTAATAGCTTAAATAGCTGCGTAGCCAGCCCATGGAGAAAGCTGAGAGGTTGATAGCTGATAGCCAGCTATTTGCTGGCTATTAATGGCTAATAGCGGCTATTAATGGCTAATAGCTTGAATAGCTGCATAGCCAGCCCATGGAGAAAGCTGAGAGGTTGATAGCTGATAGCCAGCTATTTGCTGGCTATTAATGGCTAATAGCGGCTATTAATGGCTAATAGCTTAAAAAGCTGCATAGTCAGCCAATGGAGAAAGCTGAGGGGTTGATAGCGGATAGCCAGCTATTAGCTGGCTATTAATGGCTAATAGCGGCTATTAATGGCTAATAGCTTAAATAGCTGCATAGCCAGCCCATGGAGAAAGCTGAGAGGTTGATAGCTGATAGCCAGCTATTAGCTGGCTATTAATGGCTAATAGTGGCTATTAATGACTAATAGCTTGAATAGCTGCATAGCCAGCCCATGGAGAAAGCTGATATGTTGATAGCTGATAGCCAGCTATTTGCTGGCTATTAATGGCTAATAGCGGCTATTAATGGCTAATAGCTTGAATAGCTGCATAGCCAGCCCATGGAGAAAGCTGAGAGGTTGATAGCTGGTAGCCAGCTATTAGCTTGCTATTAATGGCTAATAGCGGCTATTAGCCACTTTGCTATTTAGAAGGCTATTATGCAAGCCAACAATACCACAACTGTCTCGATAGATATGCAGCTGTGACCAAAAGAGGTGTGTTTGTTCACTCTTTAAACTGATGATGATGGTCGATGTTCGGCAATCCATGAATAGAAAGGGAACCATATCAAACCATATTATTATACTGTGAGTGTGACGTCAAAGAAAAGTAATATGAGATGTATGGATATTACCATACTTTGACATCACACCTTGGGAATATTAGGGTCTATGTATATACATAGGAAACAGTACATGAAATATCAAGAACTGAAACCCTTTGTGCGACCAATTAAGAGTGAAAGCATTTACATTGTTTTAAAATAACCAGGTTTTAAACTTGTGTGAACAAAAAATGGATGACACTGTAGTTCAACAACAAAGTAACATTATCAACAGAATTCAGTACAATTCAATATCCAACAAACAAGGACGTGAAGGTAGAAAAAACCATCTCATTCTCAGTAGTTTAAATTGTATGAATACTTAAGGCAAAATATTATGTGTTATACAGTATCGTTACCATTTATACCTCCACTCAGTAGTCTAGTTCCTGTACAGTATCGTTACAATTTACACCTCCACTCACATAGTCTAGTTCCTATACATTATCTTACCATTTACACCTCCACTTACTAGTCTAGTTCCTATACAGTATCGTTACCATTTACATATCCACTCACATAGTCTAGTTCATATACAGTATCATTACCATTTTCACCTCCACTTACTAGTCTAGTTCCTATACAGTATCATTAAAATTTACACCTCCACTCACTAGTCTAGTTCCTATACAGTATCATTACAATTTACACCTCCACTTACTAGTCTAGTTCCTATACAGTATCATTACAATTTACATCTCCGCTTACTAGTCTAGTTCCTATACAGTATCATTACAATTTACACCTCCACTCACATAGTCTAGTTCCTATACAGTATCATTACCATTTTCACCTCCACTTACTAGTCTAGTTCCTATACAGTATCGTTACCATTTACATATCCACTCACATAGTCTAGTTCATATACAGTATCATTACCATTTTCACCTCCACTTACTAGTCTAGTTCCTATACAGTATCATTAAAATTTACACCTCCACTCACTAGTCTAGTTCCTATACAGTATCATTACAATTTACACCTCCACTTACTAGTCTAGTTCCTATACAATATCATTACCATTTACACCTCCACTCACATAGTCTAGTTCCTATACAGTATCATTACAATTAACACCTCCACTCACATAGTCTAGTTCCTATACAGTATCATTACAATTAACACCTCCACTCACATAGTCTAGTTCCTATACAGTATCATTACAATTTACACCTCCACTTACTAGTCTAGTTCCTATACAGTATCATTACAATTTACACCTCCACTCACATAGTCTAGTTCCTATACAGTATCATTACAATTTACACCTCCACTTACTAGTCTAGTTCCTATACAGTATCATTACAATTTACACCTCCACTCACATAGTCTAGTTCCTATACAGTATCATTACAATTTACACCTCCACTTACTAGTCTAGTTCCTATACAGTATCATTACATTTTACACTTCCACTCACATAGTCTAGTTCCTATACAGTATCATTACAATTTACACCTCCACTCACAAGTCAGGTACCTATACAGTACCGTTACCATTTACACCTCCACTCACATAGTCTAGTTCCTATACAGTATCATTACCATTTACACCTCCACTCACTAGTCTAGTTCCTATACAGTATCGTTACCATTTACACCTCCACTCACTAGTCTAGTTCCTATACAGTATCATTACCATTTACACCTCCACTCACTAGTCTAGTCCCTATACAGTATCATTACCATTTACACCTCCACTCACATAGTCTAGTTCATATACAGTATCATTACCATTTACACCGCCACTCACTAGTCTAGTTCCTATACAGTATCATTACCATTTTCACCTCCACTCACTAGTCTAGTTCCTATACAGTATCATTACCATTTACACCTCCACTCACATAGTCTAGTTCCTATACAGTATCATTACCATTTACACCTCCACTCACTAGTCTAGTTCCTATACAGTATCATTACCATTTACACCTCCACTCACATAGTCTAGTTCCTATACAGTATCATTACCATTTACACCTCCACTCACTAGTCTAGTTCCTATACAGTATCGTTACCATTTACACCTCCACTCACATAGTCTAGTTCCTTTATCATTACCATTTACATATCCACTCACATAGTCTAGTTCCTATACAGTATCAATATCATTTACACCTCCACTCACTAGTCTAGTTCCTTTATCATTACCATTTACATATCCACTCACATAGTCTAGTTCCGATACAGTATCAATATCATTTACACCTCCACTCACTAGTCTAGTTCCTTTATCATTACCATTTACATATCCACTCACATAGTCTAGTTCCTATACAGTATCATTACCATTTACACCTCCACTCACTAGTCTAGTTCCTTTATCATTACCATTTACACCTCCACTCACTAGTCTAGTTCCTACACAGTATCATTACCATTTACACCGCCACCCACTCGTCTAGTTCCTATACAGTATCATTACCATTTACACCTCCACTCACACAGTCTAGTTCCTATACAGTATCATTACAATTTACATCTCCACCCACTAGTCTAGTTCCTATACAGTATTCCTACCATTTATACCTCCACCCACTAGTCTAGTTCCTATACAGTATTCTTACCATTTATACCTCTACTCACAGTACAGTCAAAGTCGTTACTCTAGCAGTCATGAGATGTATGAAATACATTTTAAAATCCATCCACAGCCACCAACACGGTCATTAACATAATGTCTTTGTTAATCAATCACAGTCTCTCATAAAGTTGGTGTTTATGTTGGCCCTTAATATGTAATGTCTAAATATGGTACTGTAATGTCCATATATGGTATATTTGTCAGCTCAGGATGCTTCTCATACACTGTTTACATCACTATAGCAGTTGGGGTTCACTGATTGGATGAACAACTTTTTGTGCTAATTGAGCGACTTTGACCAGATGTGGTTTAGTTAGAAACAACGTTAGCATCCAGACTGTATATATAAGTTGTACTCTGTACATAGATTGTAAATGTATAACTTTACAACTAACTCCTATCTAGTATTAATATATATAAGTTGTACTCTGTACATAGATTGTAAATGTATAACTTTACAACAAACTCCTATCTAGTATTAATATTTATAAGTTGTACTCTGCACATAGACTATAAATGTATAACTTTACAACTAACTCCTATCTAGTATAAATATTTATAAGTTGTACTCTGTACATAGACTGTAAATGTATAACCTTACAACTAACTCCTATCTAGTATTAATATTTATAAGTTGTACTCTGTACATAGATTGTAAATGTATAACTTTACAACTAACTCCTATCTAGTATTAATATTTATAAGTTGTATTCTGTACATAGACTATAAATGTATAACTTTACAACTAACTCCTATCTAGTATTAATATTTATAAGTTGTACTCTGTACATAGACTGTAAATGTATAACTTTACAACTAACTCCTATCTAGTATTAATATTTATAAGTTGTATTCTGCACATAGACTATAAATGTATAACTTTACAACTAACTCCTATCTAGTATTAATATTTATAAGTTGTATTCTGTACATAGATTGTAAATGTATAACTTTACAACTAACTCCTATCTAGTATTAATATTTATAAGTTGTATTCTGTACATAGATTGTAAATGTATAACTTTACAACTAACTCCTATCTAGTATTAATATTTATAAGTTGTTCTCTGTACATAGATTGTAAATGTATAACTTTACAACTAACTCCTATCTAGTATTAATATTTATAAGTTGTACTCTGTACATAGACTGTAAATGTATAACTTTACAACTAATTCCTATCTAGTATTAATATTTATAAGTTGTACTCTGTACATAGATTGTAAATGTATAACTTTACAACTAACTCCTATCTAGTATTAATATTTATAAGTTGTACTCTGTACATAGATTGTAAATGTATAACTTTACAACTAACTCCTATCTAGTATTAATATTTATAAGTTGTACTCTGTACATAGATTGTAAATGTATAACTTTACAACTAACTCCTATCTAGTATTAATATATATAATTTGTACTCTGTACATAGACTATAAATGTATTAATCTAACTATAGTAAGGGTGAAAGAAGGTGAAAAACCAAAGTATTGGACAATTTGGATACATTCATCAAATTATGATGACGATGATACAGAATAAACAAGAATTAAAAAAGGAGGGGGTGATGCATAGTGATGCATTACTATCTCTGTTGTATCATTGAGTTCATCTTTATGGCCAATTTTGTAATACCTGTACTGAAAACTGGATACTCCAGATACGATATCGTCATATGTTTGTTGGCCTAGAATCCGGGCAATTTGGGATTTTGAATTTTGGTT
>NC_135567.1:6282398-6307398 GCF_964340395.1 Glandiceps talaboti | reverse complement strand
GCTAGGAATCTGCAGGTTGCAGGTTGTAGGTCATGATGGTTGAATGTTTAGAGTGGCTGGCTAGGAATCTGCAGGTTGCAGGTTGTAGTGGTTGAATGTTTAGAGTGGCTGGCTAGGAATCTGCAGGTTGCAGGTTGTAGTGGTTGAATGTTTAGAGTGGCTGGTTAGGAATCTGCAGGTTGCAGGTTGTAGGGTCATGATGGTTGAATGTTTAGAGTGGCTGGCTAGGAATCTGCAGGTTGCAGGTTGTAGGGTCATGATGGTTGAATGTTTAGAGTGGCTGGCTAGGAATCTGCAGGTTGCAGGTTGTAGGGTCATGATGGTTGAATGTTTAGAGTGGCTGGTTAGGAATCTGCAGGTTGCAGGTTGTAGAGTCATGATGGTTGAATGTTTAGAGTGGCTGGCTAGGAATCTGCAGGTTGCAGGTTGTAGGGTCATGATGGTTGAATGTTTAGAGTGGCTGGCTAGGAATCTGCAGGTTGCAGGTTGTAGAGTCATGATGGTTGAATGTTTAGAGTGGCTGGCTAGGAATCTGCAGGTTGCAGGATTGAGCCCGTTGCTGGCATTTGTTTCTGAATGACTAAAGTTCTTGGGTAAGATTTGAACCACAATTGCGCTTTGGTTAACCTAGCTGTATTAATTGGGGACCTGGTAGGATAGATGTTGAAATGTGAATGCTTTAATATTGTGCACTTATAAAGGCTGGAATGGATTATATGCTCCCCAGGGAGTTGACGGAGTAAAGGGCCATTGTGCCACTATAGGCCTGTACCATGGAGTAACAATTGTAAAGCTCTTTGAGCACGTGATTATTATTTAAAAAATACAGTTGTGCTATAATGCCATTGTCACTAATTTATTTAGATACATCTATCCATTTAAAGTCTGTAGGCTCAGTTACCCAGCCTCTTGCCATTGAGGGGGCTACACCCCCAGCAGGCAACTACCCCCCAGGCAGCTACACCCCCCCCCCAGCAGGCAGCTACACCCCCAGGTAACTACACCCCCTGCCCCAGCAGGCAGCTACATCCCCCAGCAGGCAGCTTCATCCCCCACCCCTATGAAGTCTGTAGCTGTGAAATGGTTTGGTGTAATACAGTGACGTCATACATGAATACATATCTTGTAAATATTTAAATGTATCTGATGACATGGTCAGATTTAAATTTCCTCAAACTTTGTAAATATGTATAATCATGTAATTCTTTGTCTGTACCATACACCGTGATGGGGCGCCCTCACACATCAGAGGCCAGTGAGGGCAGAACGTCACAACATATCTTACAGTCTAGTATAGTAGTAATTCTTAGAAACCATAACACAGATACATGTGTTAATATTCTAATTTACATAGAGTATGTGTATATATCAGTTGTCCATCATCAATATAGCTTTTTAATGTTACATGTTTTAGCATTATGAATGCATTACAAATGTTATAACGCACAATCAGTTCAAAATGTTTTTAGCATTGAGCTTTTGATCTGTCTTGTTGACGATCTTCATCAGAATGACTTTCATTGTTACAGCTGACTAATCTGCTGACCATACCGCCACCTAGTGGTCAGCTTTAACTAGATTTTGACAGATTGAAAACTTAATGCTAAAACAAGTTTGAACTATTTGTGTCTTATAGCCTTTATAAATCATTTGATCTACAAAGCTAATCTAATGATTTTTATCATACCATTACGTAAAGTCTTTCCGGGTTGTTCTGATTTGACAAAATGATAATGATCTCAAATCAAACTGTTCAAATCAACCCTAACTGTGTTTTACAATAATCATATGTTTGAATTGAAGTGACAAATAAATGTGTTTTATATGGATTGATATTAATTAAAATAGATTGATATAAATGACATATTAATCATATAATATTACATAATATCATTTGTGTGAATGATAAAATAGACAGCTACCTTATGTATATTTTTGATATATATATTTAAATGTTGTCTAAAAGGAAATATTAAAATATTATTAAAGTGGCCATATGGATGAGAATTATGTATTTATTTTGGATTTTTAATTCATAATACAACTTTACTGTGTTTTTCTACTTTAACAAATAATGTGAAATAACATATTATATACCAAGACCTTGTTTGTAACTCATTTAATTACAAAAAGATGCATAAAGTGTAAAAAGTTTGTTATTGTACATTTAATTACAAAAAGTGTTATTGTACATACAATAACAAACATTTTAGACATGTTTTGATGATTTTCAATTTACTGAGTTACAAACAAGGAATTGGTAGATATTATTTCACAGTATTTTTTTTCGATTAGAAAAACAAAAAATAGTAAAGGTGTTTTATAAATTAAAAATCCCAAATAAATACCTAATCCTCATTAATTTGGTCACTTTAACACTGGGTTTGCAGTAAGCATATTTTTAATGTAATTTTGACATGGTTTGTAAAACTGGTGTAAATTAGTCTAATCATTGTATGTGTTTGTTTTATATTAGGATCTCATTGATGCTGTTGAAAGTGGAGATATAGAGAAGGTTAAATTCTACTTGGAGAAAGGTTATGATGTCAATTATGTAGATAAAAGAGATTGGGTAAGTGTATACTCAGTACATAAATCAGATCATTGCCTATAAATGAATCATGGGTAAGTGTATCAATAAGTAGCTCATTGCTCATAAATAAAACAATATTTTATTTACAAAACAACATTGATTGCAGAGTGGTTGACATAAAGATAAGATGATTACAATGGAATATTGACAACAATAGCTAAACAGGCACTAATGTTAAAAATGTTTGCAATTATCAGTTTTGATAGAAAACTACAACTTTTTGTGTGAAATGTGTTGCCCAAGTCCATGAAATTATTTATATATATAGTTATATCTGACAAGTCGTTGCAAATTTAGTCTATGCATTAGGTGATACCACATCTAGGGACATACTTTAAACGACATTAAGCTGAAAATGAAACAAAATAAAACGTGTCATGGTAATTTTTAAGACATTGAAATGAAAACAAAACACACTTGTGATCCAGTTAAAAATAATGTTTTTGTCCAAAAGATATTGCCTACTTTAAACAATAAACAACAAAAGTGAAACAGAAGTACAGTAACATGTATTCTATAATGTGAGATATCTAGTTGGCAAAATGTGTCACTTGGATTTTGTCATAGATGGTGCTATTGACAAATCACCGTCATTGATTGACAGATGTCATTGACTGAGCCATGTGCATTCAGCAATTGTGTGACAATCTACAACAAACAAATCAAATTGTCATACCTTATAGCGCATATTGAATGCCAAGACTTTAAACATATGATCGGTTCTCTTATACGTAATCTTGGCTGACATTCAAATTATGGTGAAAATTCTGGTCATGAGATCACTATAATACACATGATCAGTTTCGACAGAGATGCTGTGTCTTGTTTTTACATTTTCTAAAGTCAAACAATGTCAATAATTAGTCATCGACTTGATGATCAAGAATACAGAACACTTGTAGAGGTATGTTGATATTACTGTGAGTCAAACTATATTTCATTGATCTGATCATAAGTGAATAGGGATAGGATTCTACTAATGACATTTCTACTGAGTGTACATTGAAGACCAGACACTTGCACATTTCGTGCACTTAGCTGGACTAAGAAGATTTTTATTGCATGAAACTTGAAAGCCTTTCACGAATCCATAAATAGTAGAAAGAAAGAAAGTAATCCTTGCCATATTGTAGTGTCAGTACTCTTACCCCCTCCCCCTCCCGCATTAAAATTTGACACTCCCCTTATGTGATCTAAAGTTATGAATCTTTCGATCCAAGAAAAGAATCCTTTCAATAGTGTAATGACTGCCAAAAGAATGTGTTATTCCGTTATGTACTGAAATGATTACATCAGTAGATCCAGTAATAGTAGAAAGACTGAAAGAGAGAAAGAAAGAAAGAAAGAAAGTAAGAAAGAAAGAAAGAAAGAAAGAAAGCTATGCTTGCCATATTACAGTGCCAGCACTGTGAAGGCCCCTTCTAAATATTGGACCCTCCCTTTATGTACCCTCAAGTTATGAATAATTCCATCCAAGAATAATAGACGAAAACAAAATAATTCTTGCCTTAGTGTAATGACAGTATTCTGAAATAACCCCCCCCCCCCCTCAAATTGGCCTCTCCCTTAGATATCCACATTTATTCATCTGTGCAATGAGGAATTGTGTATATATATTTTAGGGGACAGGGAACTCAATGATTACATGACCTTGTCGATTCAAGCTCAGGGTCATAGTCAAATTTCAAGGTCAACTCAATTTGTTGGACTTTTATTGAAACATTCATCGATACTTTTCTGTATACTTCTATCAGATATGACCGGTAAAGCTGTAAGACAGTCAAGAAAATAGCCAAACATAAAATCTTTCCGAAAAATGTGAAAAAAAAGTATATATGAAGTTGTTTTGTAACAAAAAGCTGTTACCAAGACAACTGCTGTCAATATCCCCAATTATACCAAAGTGTTAATATACTAATCTGAAAGTGCTATTGATATAATGTAAATGTTTGTATATAGGGTTTTGGGGACAAGTAATTCACTGATTACATGATCCTCTCAATCCAATATCAAGGTCATCTTAATTTTTGTAATTATTAGAATACCGTTGGAATCTTTTCTAAAGCTAACATCAGACGTGATCTTTACAGAGTGATGAAAAATGCTCAGAAAATAACAAATTGTATAACTTTCAGGAAAAATACAACAAAGGCATATGTTGAGCTGCTTTTATTACAATTTTCTGTTACCAAGACAACTGGTATCAATATCACCAAAATATGAAGGTATTATCGCAGGGTCCTGAAAGTGCTGCAGATATGACACAAGTGTCTATATATAGGTTTTAGGGGACGGGTAACACACTTATCACATGATCTTTTCGATCCAAGCTCGAGGTCATAGTCTATTTACAAGGACACTGACATATTTTCACTTTGTTAATCAAAATATTCACAGGTGTTTTCCCCAACTACCACCAAGACATAATGTAAGGCTGCAAATCGGTCTCAAATAGCAAATTATATAGTCTTTTGCAGCAAACACATGTTTTGGCTTTGTTCGTAACAAAATTCTGTTCCCAAGACAGCTGGTATCGAGATCTGTGATTATACCAAAATATGTAAATATTGAATATCTCATGGTTCCGAATTGCTATAGATATGATGGAAGTGTCCACATATAGGTTTTAGAGTACAGGCAACTCACTTATCACAAGGTCGTTTCAATCCAAGGTCAAAGTCATAGGCTAATTACAAGGTCACCTCAATTTTACACTTTTATCAAAACACTCACATAAGTTTTTTGCTATAAACTACTGCAGACATCAGATAGTAAATCAGATAGCAAATTATATAGTTTGTCATAATTTTTGTAGCAATGGCATATTCAGGGTCAGCTTACTATGGGATAAGGGAATTGTCTAGAAACAGGTTCCGAAAAGGAATGATGCTGTACAACCAAGTACTAGAAAGATAGCTATTCATACTTTATTGACATCTAAAAAAACTCCTACAGATCACACAGAAATGAAGGTTTATATAGGTTTTACTACATTCCATACATATTGGGGTGAATTTGATATTGACCTTCATTTGATTGGTCAATTAGGAAAATGTAGGATTGGTTAGTAGAGATTGTTAGTCCCCGCGGACGAAGTCCGGAACGGGGACTTATGGATTGGGTTCCGTCTGTCCGTCCGTCCGTCCGTCCGTCCGTGCGTCCGTGCGTCCGTCCGTCCGTCCGCAGCCGTTTCTTGGAGATGCCTGTACCGATTTTTTTCAAACTTGGTACAGGGGCAACATGCTATGGCATACATATGCACGTCAATTTGTTTTATGATACGATCCAATATGGCCGCCTAGCAGCCATTTTGTTTGCGAATTTTCCCTGTCTAAAGCCATAACTCAGACATGCTCACACAGATCTCATTCAGAGTTGGTATTAGGACAGTGTTCTATGGCATATATGTGCATATTCATTGTTGTCATGATACGATCCAATATGGCCGCCTGGCAGCCATTTTGTTTGTGAATTTTCATGTCCAAAGCCATAACTTAGACATGCTTGAACAGATCTCATTCAAAGTTGGTACTAGGACAGTGTTCTATGACATACATGTGCATATCCATTTTCATTGTGATACGATCCAATATGGCTGCCTGGCAGCCATTTTGTTTGCAAATTTTCCATGTCCAAAGCCATAACTCAGACATGCTTGAACAGATCTCATTCAAAGTTGGTATTAGGACAGTGTTCTATGACATACATGTGCATATCCATTTTCATTGTGATACGATCCAATATGGCTGCCTGGCAGCCATTTTGTTTTTGCAAATTTTCCATGTCCTAAGCCATAACTCAGACATGCTTGAACAGATCTCATTCGAAGTTGGTATTAGGACAGTGTTCTATGACATACATGTGCATTATCCATTTTCGTCATGATACGATCCAATATGGCTGCCTGGCAGCCATTTTGTTTGTGAATTTTCCATGTCCAAAGCCATAACTCAGACATGCTTGAACAGATCTCATTCAGAGTTGGTATTAGGACAGTGTTCTATGACATACATTTGCATATCCATTTTCATATTGATATGATCCCCCATACCCGACCAATCCTTTATTGTTGTAGGCATGTTCCATGTCCGACAAGCAGACACAACATATCTAAGTCTGTTTGATTTAGGTTCACAAGTGTTGTTGCGTGATCAGAGTAGTGCTAATTCCTTAAAACCCAATCATAGCGGGGACTATGTCATTCTCAATGGCTTGTTTAAACTTGAGATTAACTAATTTGACCGTTACTTGTTTGGCTATGTAAATTACAGTTAGGATCCTAAATTTGACTCAAGCTTGGTGTATATTCAATCTCAGGGTATATTTCATTCCCGATACATATATTACTTACAAAAGTTTGAGATACAGAATTATGCAAAAAACTGGCAACTCACTGATACATACATTTGGGTGGTCATTTCACATTTTGAGGCTTTACATACTCTTCAAGGATTTTTGACAATACTTCTCTTGTTGATTCTAGATAGTATTTGTGGTGTCTATTGATTTTAGTCTGTAAGGAAGTTGTTTGTATATTTTATTTCTTACTACAGATATGTCAGACGGATTATGCGCGAGAAATCATTCATCTTTCTGATTAGTTACATTTTAGCACAACTGAACTACAATGTAGGTTCAGTAGTGCTTAGGCATTGAGCGGTGTCTGTCTGTCTGTGTGTGTGTGTGTGTGTGTGTGTGTGTGTGTGTGTGTGTGTGAGTGTGTGTGGACGACTTAAACTCAAAAACTGCCAACCCAATCGCCATGGTATTTGGTGGGGACATTACTTGTGGGATCTAGTTGGGAAATTGTTCAAAAGAAAATGAACACATCGCAGGTGTGTGATTTGGGTCAACAAAATGTGATTTTTGGTCAAAAACTGAAACTCAAAAACTACTGGGCAGATTGGGCTGAAATTAGGGTGAAACATTCTTCAGGATGTTTTTACTAAGAAATGTTCATGATATGATGGTCCAATCAGTGGTATGCAAATTAGGGCTAAAAATGTGTCTGTTTGGTCAAAAATCTGTAATTCCAAAACCACTTAGCAGATTGGGTTGAAATTTAATGGGAATGCATCTAGGGATGTAAGGATGAAGAAACATTAAGTATACAATGATTCCATGAGTGATAGGTGTAAAAATGTTCATTTTTGATCAAAAACTTATATCTAAAAGTACTTGGTCAATGAGTCTGAAACTTGGTGAGGTGTTTCTGAAAGTGTTATTCTGCGGATTTTCCTCAAAACATTTTCACAAAATTGGCCCTAAAACCATGACTACGCATTTAGCAACAACCAAATGGCAGTATATTTTGGTCAAATAACAACATCATCTGGTAGGCAAGTGAGTAAACATTCAAAAAATGTATGCAAATACCCTAGCAATCATGACCATGCCCATAGCAATAGCCAAACGGCGGTGTATTTCACAGAGAACAGAGATTCTTAGACAAATGAATAAACATTCCAAAAAATGTATGTAAAATTGCCTAGCAACAAGACCACACTCATAGCAACAGCCAAATAGTCACATATATTGCAAAGATAACAGAAATACAAAGACAAATGAATAAACATTCAAAAAATGTATGCAAATAGGTCAAGCAACAAGACCACGCCCATAGCAACTGCCAAGTAATCATGTATATTGCAAAGATAACATGAATAGAAAGACAAATGAATAAACATTCAAAAATGTATGCAAATGTGCCTAGCAACAAGACCACACCCATAGCATCAGCCAAATGATCATATATATTGCAAAGATAACAACAGGGATTAATAGACAATTGAGTTAACATTCAAAATTGACTTTTTAGAGTAAAAAAAGCCCAAGCTTCTAGGGGAGACCCCTTGGGACCCCCACAAGAGATGGACATATCCCAGCCTCAAACTGTTCCCCCTACCTCTTACTGTCAAGATGATAATAAACTTTTATTTAAAAAGATATTTCAACCGCATGTAGTTGCTTTTCACATGTGGTGCTGTCTTGTAAAGCTTGGAAATTATTGTCTGAAAGTGTCTGGATAGTCTCAAAATTGACTTTTCCGAGTAAAAGTCAAGATGCTATTAAACTCCTTTTGGACTACATTAACCTGTGTAGTCAATACTTATATGATAGTGCTATCCCGGGATCTTATAAAGTATTTGCATGACACGATCAAAAAATACCTGTCATATTAATTCACAAGGGGGGGGGGGGGGGTTCATCATGTTTTAGGATTAAGTATTGGGGGGGGGGGGTTCAGCCTGTTTTCGGTTTTACAAATGGGGGGGGGGGTGTCAGTGACCTTTTAGTTGGCCCAATGGACAAATGTATGTATTTGTAAGTTTTGGGATCCCAGATTTATTGTATCATATTGGATGTGCCCAGATCATATTCATTGTTAAATGTATTTATTGGGGCTGGACGAGATTAGTTGCTTGACAACTATTTTCATTTCCCCTGTCTCGTTAGCTATTTATATAAGTATTTATCTGGTAAATGTGTTTGTAATGAATATTATAAACTTATTATCATATTATTATCAGCTTACATTCTTCAACTTGTAGTTACTGTCATACCATTATGTGCCAAGATACAAATATAGTCGTTGCAGTGGAGAGTATCATATTGACACAGAATACCTCTTGTAAAACTAGATAATCATTGTTTTGTTTCTTGTGACTGACTGACTGACTGTATGTATGTATGTATGTATGTATGTATGTATGTATGTATGTATGTATGTATGTATGTGTGTGTGTGTATGTATGTATGTATGTATGTATGTATGTGTGTGCGTGCGTGTGTGTATGTATGTATGTATGTATGTATGTATGTATGTGTGTGTGTATGTATGTATGTATGTATGTATGTATGTATGTATGTATGTATGTATGTGTGTATGTGTGTATGTGTGTGTGTATGTATGTATGTATGTATGTATGTATGTATGTATGTATGTATGTATGTGTGTATGTGTGTGTGTATGTATGTATGTATGTATGTATGTATGTATATATGTATGTATGTATGTATGTATGTATGTATGTATGTATGTATGTATGTATGTATGTATGTATGTATGTATGTATGTATGTATTGTGGATACTGATAGAATATTGTCAAATGATGTCAAAAATTGTACTTCAAACCATGTAAGGTAACCCTTGTTTTAAGCCACTTTTAGGACCTTGGCATCCTGACTAAGTAGCCCCTTCAGCTTTGCTGTTAGGGACTAATTATAGTTACAGTATCAATAGACATATGCATGCATGCATGTATGTATGTATGTATGTATGTATGTATGTATGTATGTATGTATGTATGTACATGTATGTATGTATTTATGTATGTATGTATGTATGCAATTGTATGTATGTATAATTGTGTCTGTCTGTCTGTCTGTCTGTCTGTCTGCGTGTTAACTTTAGGGGTAAACTGTGACAACAAATAAAACAGACAAATTCTATTTTCCTTTCAAATTAATAACCATTTATTCAACATTCTTGGTAACTATGGTAACTATAAAGTAGAAATTTCAGAGTGTTGTTACCTTTGTATTAAAGTAAACTATAATGTGGAATTAAAAGTATCAAATTAAAAAAAATGTGTAAAAATAAAATATCCTCTTCAAAATAATGCAATGAATGGTTCACTTCATAACCAAGTTATCTCCTGAAATTGTCTTCCATATAATTTTATTTATTATTGACATACATTGTATTGCCAGTGTACGGTACAGTATCATTGAACTTTTTGTAAAATAGGTTGAATTCTTTCCAGTCATTTATGATCACTAAAAGGTACTTCAACATCGTTGAGTCGTTAGTAGGTGTGTGGTGTCCTGGTTCATGCCCCAAATATAGTGAACAAACAGAGAAAAATTAGTGTCCTGGTCCCTACCCAAATACAAGAAACATCTAGAAAAATTAGTGTCCTGGTCCCTGCCCCAGATACAGTGAACAAACAGAGACCTTTTCGATTCAAGCTCAGGGTCATTGTCAAAATTCAAGGTCTACTTAATTTGTTGGACTTTTAAGTTTTATCGAAACATTCATTGAAACCTTTCCGTATACTTTCATCAGATATGACCAGTAGAGCTGTAAGATGGTCAAGGAAATAGCCAAACATAAAATATTTCCGTAAAACATGAAAAAAGTACATATGAAGTTGTTTTGTAACAAACAGCTGTTGCCAAGACAACTGCTGTCAATATCCCCAATTATACCAAAGTGTTAATATACTAATCTGAAAGTGCTATTGATATAATGTAAGTGTTTGTATATAGGGTTTTGGGGACAAGTAATTCACTGATTATATGATCCTCTCACCCCAAGGTCAAGGTCATCTTTTTGTAATTATTAGTTCCCGCCAGACAAAGTCTGGGATGGGGACTTATGGATTGGGTTCCATCTATCCGTCTGTCCGGAGCTGTTTCTTGGAGACGTCTGGACCGATTTTTTTCAAACCTGGTACAGGGGCAATATACTATGGCATACATATGCACGTCAATTTGTTTTATGATACAATCCAATATGGCTGCCTTGCATTTTGTTTGTGAATTTTCCATGTCCAAAGCCATAACTCAGACATGCTTGAACAGATCTCATTCAAAGTTGGTATTAGGACAGTGTTCTATGACATACATGTGCATATCCATTTCCGTCATGATTCAATCTGATATGGATGGCTGGCAGCCATTTTGTTGGTGCAGTTTTCATGTCCATTGCAAAGCCATAACTCAGAATTGCTTGAAGAGGCCCCCCCCCCCCCCCCATACCCAACCCATCCTTTCTTGTTGAATGGTTTATTCCATGACATCATCTTGAAGAGTAGGTATGTCCCGTGTCCAATGAGGAGACACAGTATGAGTAGGCATGTGTCATGTCCAACGAGCAGACACAACATATCTAAGTCTGTTTGATTTAGCTTCACAAGTGTTGTTGCGTGATCAGGGTAGTGATATCAAGAAATCAAATTGTAATTTTTTGTGTATCAAACTAATTGTATCATTGTTGGGTGCAATGACTTTACTTGAGATAAGAAGCACAGGAATCAACATCAAAATGACAACATAAACTGCCAGTTCCTTAAATTAAAACCAAATCATAGTGGGGGCTATGTCATTCTCAATGACTTGTTAAAATACTGTCGGAAACATCAGATGAGATCTTTACAGTGATGAAAAAGCCGCAGAAAATATCAAATCTTTTAGTCTTTCAGGAAAAATACAGCAAAGGCATTTGCTGAGCTGCTTTTATTACAAACTTCTGTTACCAAGACAACTAGTATCAATATCACTAAAATATGAAGGTATTATCGCAGGGTCCTGAAAGTGCTGCAGATATGACACAAGTGTCTATATATAGGTTTTAGGGGACGGGCAACACACTTATCACATGATCTTTTTTATTTAAGCTCAAGGTCATAGTCTAATTACAAGGACACTGAAATATTTTCACTTTGTTAATCGAAATATTCACAGGTGTTTTCCCTAACTACCACTAAGACATAATGTGTAAGACTGCAAATCTATTAATATACATATTGTAGACTGCAATCTACTTTTGTACAAATAAACACTAACAGACCAGACATTCACTATAGTCTACACTTGTACACATAGAAATACTCACTGACTAGACTATTACCATAGACTTCAGTCTACACTAGTACACATAGAAATACTCACTGACTAGACTATTACCATAGACTTCAGTCTACACTTGTACACATAGAAATACTCACTGACTAGACTATTACCATAGACTTCAGTCTACACTTGTACACATAGAAATACTCACTGACTAGACTATTACCATAGACTTCAGTCTACACTAGTACACATAGGAATACTCACTGACTAGACTATTACCATAGACTTCAGTCTACACTTGTACACATATAAATACTCACTGACCAGACATTCACTATAGTCTACACTTGTACACATAGGAATACTCACTGACTAGACTATTACCTTAGACTTCAGTCTACACTTGTACACATATAAATACTCACTGACTAGACTATTACCTTAGACTATAGTCTACACTTGTACACATATAAATACTCACTGACTAGACTATTACCATAGTCTATAGTCTACACTTGTACACATAGAAATACTCACTGACTAGACTATTACCTTAGATTTCAGTCTACACTTGTACACATATAAATACTCACTGACTAGACTATTACCATAGACTATAGTCTACACTTGTACACATAGAAATACTCACTGACTAGACTATTACCATAGACTTCAGTCTACACTAGTACACATATAAATACTCACTGACTAGACTATTACCTTAGACTATAGTCTACACTTGTACACATAGAAATACTCACTGACTAGACTATTACCATAGACTTCAGTCTACACTTGTACACATAGAAATACTCACTGACTAGACTATTACCATAGACTTCAGTCTACACTTGTACACATAGAAATACTCACTGACTAGACTATTACCATAGACTTCAGTCTACACTAGTACACATATAAATACTCACTGACTAGACTATTACCTTAGATTTCAGTCTACACTTGTACACATAGAAATACTCACTGACTAGACTATTACCATAGACTTCAGTCTACACTTGTACACATAGAAATACTCACTGACTAGACTATTACCATAGACTTCAGTCTACACTTGTACACATAGAAATACTCACTGACTAGACTATTACCTTAGACTTCAGTCTACACTTGTACACATATAAATACTCACTGACTAGACTATTACCATAGACTTCAGTCTACACTTGTACACATAGAAATACTCACTGACTAGTCTATTACCATAGACTTCAGTCTACACTTGTACACATAGAAAAACTCACTGACTAGACTATAACCATAGACTTCAGTCTACACTTGTACACATAGAAATACTCACTGACTAGACTATTACCATAGACTTCAGTCTACACTTGTACACATATAAATACTCACTGACTAGACTATTACCATAGACTTCAGTCTACACTAGTACACATAGGAATACTCACTGACTAGACTATTACCTTAGACTTCAGTCTACACTTGTACACATAGAAATACTCACTGACTAGACTATTACCATAGACTTCAGTCTACACTTGTACACATAGAAATACTCACTGACTAGACTATTACCATAGACTTCAGTCTACACTAGTACACATATAAATACTCACTGACTAGACTATTACCTTAGACTATAGTCTACACTTGTACACATAGAAATACTCACTGACTAGACTATTACCATAGACTTCAGTCTACACTTGTACACATAGAAATACTCACTGACTAGACTATTACCATAGACTTCAGTCTACACTAGTACACATATAAATACTCACTGACTAGACTATTACCTTAGACTATAGTCTACACTTGTACACATATAAATACTCACTGACTAGACTATTACCATAGACTTCAGTCTACACTTGTACACATAGAAATACTCACTGACTAGACTATTACCATAGACTTCAGTCTACACTTGTACACATAGAAATACTCACTGACTAGACTATTACCATTTACCATTACCATATTTAGTTAGACACTTGTACACATAGAAATACTCACTGACTAGACTATTACCATAGACTTCAGTCTACACTTGTACACATAGAAATACTGACCAGATTGTATTTACATATTGTAGAGTTCTGTTTATATTTATGCTACAAATAGAAATATACACTATTTTCTAAATTATTGCTGTTTTTAGATTTCAAATTTATTTGTGTATTGAAAATACAGTCAAAGCGTGAAAACTTCAAAATTTTTATTCAGTGTAAGACATGCTTAGTTTGCTATTATGAGCTGCAACAATTAAGACATAATATGGATACAATACTTATAGATAGAGACTTGTTCATGTTTCTATTCTATTCCTTGAGCTGTGTAGCTGTGATGGGGAAGAAACTATACCCCTGTATGGTTCCCTTACATACAGCAGTACTCTGATCTGCAGATCACAGTATTGCTGTCTGGAGAGTCCACCAGCTGGTAGCACTGATGGTAATTTTTACTCTCATCAGTTGGTGGCCAAGTGACCCCCGCCCCCTTTTTACTAAATACAAACGTTCCTCAGGATCAGAGATTGATTTATTTACATACACAGCACCAGGGTCATCTTTAGTCAATCTAAAGTGATGATATGCACTGATACCTCTGCGACACTTCATATACTTTTTACTCATCCCACCACTCCCTCCAACTGATAATTTGATTCATTCTGACAATCATTAGTTGTAGTTTGAGATGTATAAGGCCTAGAAGAGTTGACCTTTGAACTCATATTTACAACATGACATAGCTGTACTATAGTTATCATTCCTCATGTACAACTGACGTATCTTACCAAAGACAGAATCACATAATACATTAAGGATGACCAACGTCCATATAATGGTATTGGATATCTTCATGTATCCCTTTACTACAACGATATCTAAAATACTGTAAGACACTTTTGTTCTTATTTTGACCTGAACAGTTGTATGCATCAAATGGTAAAATCAAATGTACTTTAAATAGATCATTTACAAAGATTATGTTGACCTGGAACAATTCCTTCTCTAAATGGTTCATACTCTGCTGTTGCTGGAACAATTAATTCTCTAATCCAAAGCATTTCTTGGTGAAATAAAACATCCTTGCATCATATTGTTATTATTATTATTATTATTATTATTATTATGTTATTATTGTTATGGTGAGATTGTATCATTCTCCAAAAATTCTCAGATTACTAAATTGTTTGTTAGTTTTTATAAATAACGTGCAAGACATTTTTCTGAAAAAAGGAGCATCGAATATTCGTATGCACAATAGTCAGGTGACTTAGCAACTTGATTGTTACATGCCGGATAAAAGCACCAAATACGACATGAATGTTCCTAAGGATCTATTTATTGATTTGAGCATAGGAGTCCACCTGAATATTTGCATAAATCAGTAAAATTCAAAATAATCGCTATCAACCTTGAAAAATCATGTTTAAGCAAAATAACCAACTGAAAAACAATAATGTTGTCATGAATCATGCTTAAGATTAATTTATTGATTTTATCCTGGAAGCTTTTTTTAGAATATATGTATTTATGTTCCAGGTATATGGATAACATTCTCAATGACATTATTACCATTGAAAACAGCTATAATTACGGGAAATCATTTACATAAAGGTGCCAAATTTGGCATGATTGTTTCTCAGCACCTACTAATTGATTTTAGCTGGAAGCTCCTCTAAAAATTTGAATACATTTGCATATATCAGTCAAATTAAAAATGGCTGGCAT
This sequence comes from Glandiceps talaboti, assembly GCF_964340395.1. NCBI lineage: Eukaryota > Metazoa > Hemichordata > Enteropneusta > Spengelidae > Glandiceps > Glandiceps talaboti. The sequence continues at coordinate 6,291,500 of NC_135567.1, read as the reverse complement.
CACAAAATTTAAAATTGAGAGAGAAAACAAATCTTAGGAAGCAGAATCCAATGTTAACGAGCCTTCACTATAAAAAGTAATGTGAAGTACGATTTGTGTTTCTGCATATCTGGGTTGGACCCCCAAAACCCTTTCAAAAAGATTACCTAAAAATATCATAACTTATAACTCATGACTTATTTTTTCGCCCCCAATTCTTCCCAGAAATTGTGATCCTAGAAATTATTGGTATTCTGATAGTGACCCCAAACTCAGGACTTTTTTTAGGGAATTATTTTGAAACTTATGAAAGGGTTTCAGAGCCCCCCCCTCCCCCCCGAATCCTTTCTATTATTCTCCCATATAATCTGATAATAGATATTATTGTATTCTCCCTTCCCTTCTCCACCCAAGAAAAAAATACTTCCCTACGAAAGTCCCACCTTTCAGCCTCCTATAGTAGTATAAGAACTGATGGGAAGCCCACACTTCCAGGATACGATACTCTCAGACATTAACACTCAAGTCATGACATTCCATGTATTGTGTTTTCTAGCAAAGGTGCTGGTCCCATCAGTTCTTATACTACTCAAATTAAAGAGACGTTTTCATAATATAACGATTCCTGTGTTGGAAATTGTTGTCTGAGCTACTACCATCAGAATTGCAAGAAAATAGTAATTTTGGAAGTTCTTCATATTCACATGTAGACATTACAGCAGAGATTGCTGTCATAGTTAGTTTCTGATGAGGAGCACAGTCATGCATGAAGTCAGAAGGTATCTTGGCATTTTTATACATTCTCTTGAGAATTTATCAAGAAACTTGTGAAGTTATACAGTGTTTTTTCTTACAATTACTAGTTTTCCAAGACAGTAATATTCTTCCAGACGTTTCCAAAAGAGGTCTGACTTCTGAATTCTTCTTCCATCATACAATTCTTGTAACATTTGGCAAAATACCATTTTCAGTAATGGGCATTGTAGTTATGTTCTGACAAGAGCACTTTATTCTCATGATTGAGCTGTCAAATAACATGTTATTTTTCAGAAATAAGGATTTTTTTTTTAAATGTAGCAAAACATTTTGAATTTTCTGATTTATGCACATTTATATTCATGTTTATAGTTCTTTTCTTGGTCATTATCAAAAAACAACTCACTGAAAACAAACATTTTTTGCTCTTAATTCACTATGATTTTTTTGCAAATTAAGCTAGTTCCTATGAAACACTCATTCCAATTTGATGTCTTTAAGTAAGATATTTCTCTGTAACATGGAATAACTAGAGTTGGCAGTGCTATAGGCATGGTGAAATGTGTGTGTGTCTGTGTGTGTGTAAATAATACTTACGTCTAAAATTTATCTTATGATATTTGTTATGCTTAAAATATCATTGTAAAAATATCATTGTACACATCATGCTTGTAGTGTTCCATCTGCCTTTAAAATGATTTGACCATCAGTATTTTTTGTATCATTAATTCTACACACTCATTGTAATGTACATGTACCAGAAGGTTAATGGTTGAATACAAGAATGACATGTATGACATGTACTTGGTTTTATTGACAGAAGTTGCACCACAGAACAAATCGCAAATGTTTTAACAGATACATTATTATACCCAAACGTTTTTTCTGGTTCCAAACAATGTGATGTCATGTAAATGACAGAATCTATTTTTTTAGAAGTACAAGTTCACTGTAACAATATGCGTTAAGAACCACACAGAACATGGTACCGTGATTGACACATTTGACCATTTTGAACACAGTATGGCAAGGAATATTATTAAGGTGCATGTCTAGGAATGTTTGTGATTTTACCAAAAATATCATTAATTCTTATTATGAATTCTGACAGGTATTTTATCAAAATAAATACTTTTACAGTACACATTACATGTAATAAATACAAATAACGTCAAATTTTAAATACATAGTTTTTTCTATGTGAACATTAACCAATCTATATAATATAATAATAATAATAAGACTTGGGAAACATTTCAAGTAATTTTACACATATTATTGATATAATACATTGCAATATTGTAACAGGAGGATTAATACATAATGTGTCTTTTAATTATAGTTGAACAAGACAAGTCTACATTATGGAGCTGAGGAAGGGCATTTGGATATCTGTAAATTGCTGCTGAAAGCTGGGGCCCAAGTAAATGCTGCTGATGGAGTAAGTTGATATTAGATGAACTAATATCTTATTTATCTACTCTGTGACATATACACACATCCCAATGTGAGGTCAATTGATTTTTTCAGAGAATATTTTTACAATAATTTGACTTGATCAGGTAAGTACTGGCATATTTTCATAAAAAAATCAGCTCCCCTTACAAAAAGATTTTATAGATATTTTGTAGACAACTATAGAAATTCTATAGAGTTATATTTTGACATGTTTTTGTAACAGACTAGAGATGTGATTAGCCTAGGGGATTACCCTTGTTTATTCAAAGTTAATTTACAACTATATTCAAGCAATATGAACAGACGTAAAAGAAAGTTCAGAAACACACAACTCACAACCATTGCATTGGTGGCTCACTTCTACTAGGTCTGTTTGTGTGTTTGGATGATACTTCTTTTCAATAAAGCTTACAATTTGATATTAAGGCTGCTTTCACAAAAACTTATTATGGGGTGGGGGGGGGGGTGGTTTCTCGAAAAAATGTGCATGGCTTGGGGGTATCTGAAATAATAATGTTGGTCGGGGGGGGGGGGGGATTACCTGAAAAATAAATTGACTTCATGACTCCTCATACATGGTAAAATTAACCTTTCAATAGGTGGTCAGTTATTTTCAACCATAGTGTCAGATTACAAAAGATAAGTTCTGTTTAATGGCACTTGAAAGGTTCAATCCACACAATATGCTAGTTTGAAGAGATGTGCTTTCAATTTGTCCTAAAAAGTCTCCAGATTTGATGACTGACAAATTTCTTGTGGTAAGCCATTCCAAAGTTTGGAGTACAGTTTGAAAAATCACTGCTGCCATATGTCTTGTTGTTAAATGTTGTTGATCCTTCAAATTGCACATACAAAATAATATATCAACGTAAAAGTTGAATGGCACTTGCTGTTTTTGGTCCATTCTAGAAATGGTGAGAACACCAGCTGCTAAATGTGTAACAAATGATAATATTTGGCATATTAACTATCATAGAAAAAAAAGAGAAATGAACTTTTTTTTAACTTTTAAACTTTGCCTAAATATATTAAGTATAAGTAAATAGATACATTATTATCAATATTGATAGTGGGAGTAATGTGTTATTTGAAAACAGTGATAATCACAGTGAGAATGATGATACAGATACATATAGTTCAAACTCAGATTTACTTGAAGGAGATATTGGTTCTGATGATGATGATAAGAGTGATGTTGTTGAAAATTACATTTTCATTATACACATTCTGGAAGGAGAGCACATGGAAGTCCAAAAAGTATGTATGTATGTATGTATGTATGTATGTATGTATGTACATTTTATGTATGTATGTTTATATGTATGTATGTATGTATGTATGTATGTATGTATGTATGTATGTATGTATGTATGCATGTGTGCGTGTATTGTAAAAAAAAACTACCAAACTTATATGCTGTTTAAAATGTACTTCAACATTTTGGGCTGTGTTGAGGGGGGGGGGGGGTACTTAAAAAAATTGGTACACAACTCACAACCATTGCATTGGTGGCTCACTTCTACTATGTCTGTTTGTGTGTTTGGATGATACTTCTTTTCAATAAAGCTTACAATTTGATATTAAGGATGCTTTCACAAAAACTTATTATAGGGTGGGGGGGGGGGTTTCTCGAAAAAATGTGCATGGCTTTGGGGTATCTGAAATAATAATGTTGGTCGGGGGGGGGGGGGGGGTTACCTGAGAAATAAATTGTTTGGGGAGATTTTAGGGGTGGGGACAGGGATTAATAGACAAATGAATAAATATTCTAAAGATGTATGCAAATATACCTAGCAACAGCTTTTGTGAACAATGGTTTCACAGATTGATATTTTAGAGAGCAACATCAAATTAGGGTGCATGATATTTTAGGGGGGTGGGAGATATAACTCAATTTGGTTACTCATGTAATTTCTGCCATCCTGCCAAATATTTCACACTCTGTCAGTATGGTCGTGATATCATCCCAAAACGTGGCCAAGGGATGATATTCTGACCTACCTCTGAATAAAGAAGTATACAAAACAGCATTTTGTAAAATTTTATTTTGTTGTATAAAACAGTTTACAGTATGAAACAATTAAATAACCACTTTGCAATTTGTGATGTCAATATTTTACATACAGCCGAAGGTGCCATCCTTATATGCAGTCCTGTGAAGGGGGCTATTAGAGTGGGTTCCATCCATCCGTCCGTCAGTCTGTACATGTATTCATCCCTCCCTTCATCCGTCTGTCTGTCCATCCATCCTACTGACCGTGCATCTGTAATATGTTATTTCTCAGAGGTGACATGTCTAATTTCTTTCAAACCTGCCAAAAATATGACAGGTCATATGGTACACATGCACATCACTTTTTTCCAACATATGCAAATTTGATTGAATGGCAACCATATTAGTAGTTTAAAATCAATATTTATGACATAACTAAAAACTATCATACACAGAGACTCCATTCAAGTGTCTACCCCTTTTATTATCAGGTACAAGCTTTCTTTTAAGATATTGACCTTTCACCTTGATAACCTTCAAGGTCAATTATCAAAATTCAGCCATTTATTGCTTATTACACAACTATCACTTTGTCATATTTATTTGTTGCCAGTTTCTTTTAAATCATGTCCATCATTAATATAGCAGAAGACAAATATACACAAGGATAATTTTTATAGTGCTCATATAACTTTTTAATGAATGGTGGCCATATTTTGAGTAATAAATCAATACATTAAGTTGCATAACGTAAAAACTTCAATACAAAGAACATCCATTCAAGTGTGTAAGCCCATATAATCACTTGTAAGTTCTGTTGAAAGAAAGTGACCTTTGACCCTGACCTGTTAGTTGAATTATCAAAATCAAACTGTGTTTTGCATAGAGTCTGTAGCATGTATGTTTAAAAGTAATGTAATGTAGAACAAGAGAAGCAGAGAAATGTAGAGTGCATGCATTACTTTTGGTGTTTACATAACTTTTAATGAATATACATGGACAATCATGATTTACTGCAAAAGTCAAAAGCTTTAATATGTGGAGACTTCATTCAACTTTAAGAGTCTATCCCTACATTACAATGTAGTTGGTGTAAACTTACTTTTCAGACCTCGACTTTTGACCATGAATTTTAATTTCCCGTTCAATTACCAAAATCCAGTCATTTCCTTTATGTGATCGACACACTCTTTAGTATCACTTAGTTGTCACTAATTTGTTTTAAACCATTTCTACATTCAATCACAGAGGTAAAAATTTGTTGCAACTAATTCCTTTTAAAACATGACTCCATTCAGTGTCATAGGGGAGGGGAGGGTACCTAATCAGTAATACATATTAACCAATGAATACCTAAACTGCACTATACCCATTACACGATTGTTTTTCGCTTTACAATTATCACCCCTAGCATGGATCTATAGCGACACAACGCCCCTTTATACTTCCTCAACTCCCTGGGGAGCATATACATTCCATTACAGCCTTTATAAGTGCATAGGTTTAAAGCATTCAAACTGCAACCTCTATCCTACCAGGTTCCCAATTATACAGCTCGGTTGGCTGAAGCACATGCATGGTTCAAATCTTGCCCAAGGACTTTAGCCACTCAGAAACGAATGGCAGCGATGGGGCTCGAACCTGCAACCTTGAGATTCAAAGCCAGTCACTTCTGTAAGACCCAATTCTCTCCTCACAACTGACAATTCATTTACTATATGCCATACAGTTGTCAGCAGCAAACATGAGGGGAACTAACTGTACATTTGCTTTAGGTAAATCCTATTGTCAAAAAGTGTTGTGAGGGAACATATGTTAATGACACATCATTAATAACATGGAGAGGTAGTGAGTGAGGATACACAATTTACACTTGTTTTGTGGACAACTTTTAGAATTATGAACTGAATGTCATCAGTTATATGTTCTGACAAAGACATTCGTCAAAATTGTACAATGTCTTAAGTTACAATAGAAACCAGTTAACCTAAAACAGAACAATGTGTGGTTCAACACAAAATCTTACTATGCTACAAATTTATCATCTAGGATGTCAACATTTATACTAGAATTACTACATTTCATCATCTACAATGACCAAAATGTTATCAACATTGCTACATGTTTTTTTGCATAGGTTACCAATGTCTTAGATTGTCAACATACATGGAGTAACAATATATACTTAGTTAGTGATGAGCTGCTTAAATACTGGTATCTCATAGAAAGAAATGTACCACAAGTAGTAATGTTGGTAGGATTTTTGCTGTGACTGACAGTAAAATGTAGCAATATGAATAATATTTTTGTCAAGACAGAATGCTGTGTTTCAGGACAACTAGATTCCATTGTATATATTAAAAAAAAAAATCAAATTTATTTAAATAAACATTATGGCGTCAAATGCACTGATGGAACAAGTTAAATTAGGAAGCCTTCAGTAATTTAAAGGGGGGTATGGCCAGTGGAATTAAGAGAAGGGGGGGGGGGGGTCACCTTTTACAAATCAGTTCTCGGAGAAGGGCCATATTTTAGAAAATGGGATAGGGGAGGGTCACATTTTACTTTGACTAATCATGTTGTGTAGTTTAGCATTATTTTGTGATTTTGGCATCCTATCACTCCACATCATATGCAAACTACTTGTGAAATAACCTGTAGGTTGGCACTTAGTGACCACTCAAAAATTAAATTAATATTATTTTGATTGTAGACACTGTACTTTACATTGTTATAAGCTATGGTTATGAAATGATCAAAACAAGTTCACTTTTACTATATCATGTGTAACCATGGTAATGAACAGTCCAGTGTTACCATAAATTAATGGCTTAGGTGTTGGGTTTGGTATCATAATATCAGACCATGTCATCAAATAACTGCTGACATTGACAACCATATGGCATATAGTAAATGAATTGTCAGTTGTTGGGAGAGGAGTTGGTCTTACAGAAGTAAAATGGGAACAGTTTGGTATATAGAAATCTATAGTTATAGATACCAATGTAGGCTTTTGTACAAAATTCAAGATAAATACATTACTACTGAGGGGGTAAAAATTAATGTTTTACACTATAGATATCTATAGTTCTATACAGTTATATACCAATCTAGGTTTGAATGTTAAGAATGTTCATAAAGTATTAGAATTCAACCAGTCACCATGGTTAAAACAATATATTGATTCTATAAGTCAAAAAAGAGGTAATACAGACAACTCATAATAAAGATTTTTTGAAAGACTGATTACCTTGATATTTGATGGGACATTACATAGAGCATGTAGATGGAAAATTGTTCAAAAGAAAATGATTGCATCAGAGATGTGTGGTTTGGGTCAAAATCTATAATACCAAAACTATTGAGCAGATTAACCTGTAATATGTATATTTCTCTAGGGATAAATTGTTAATTACGGACTGCGAGGGCCCCACCCTTTTTGGCGGCAGTTTAGTAGCAATTTTGGTGTTTTGGTGCTCAGCCATTTGTTTCTGTTCAGTTTTTAGGTCTGGTGGGAACGTACTTAGGAGTGTTTAGATTTAGAAGTACTGATGATATGCTGATTTTATCAGTGATATGCAAATTAGAGCATACAAATGTGTCTTTTGTGGGTGGAGCAGGGGAGTCTGCTATCACAAATATCATAACCTCCCTAAACTGAATGATTGGCACATAGTTATATGGTGTGTTACAATAAAACTCAATGATTCCTGTGTGCAATTATTTCTGATAAACAGGGGTTAGCTGAGCTTAAAGACTGTTTGTTTTACACATATCAATATTATAATATTAGTAATACTACAAGTGACAATGGAATTAACAAGTTATTTTTATATATTTTTCTATCAAGGTTATATTCTAGATTTTTTGCGTAATGATTTCAAAACCTCACCCCCTACATATTATCAGCAAACAGAACAGCACAAGTCTGTATTTTTGCCATTTACTCAGCTTTTCTAGTCCATTCACAGGGAAAACGTAGCCTCAGATTGTTATCCACATTTGCTAATCATGTTGTCATAATTACAATTTGAATACATGCTAAGATATAGATATTCTTAGAAGCCAAAAGATCAATGTCAGTTTAATGAACAACCTATAATTCAATAGGCGTAACTTTGGCTAACTTCAATAAACAATCATTTCCCCCAAATAATGATGAAACAATTTTGTATGTTCCCACAATGTCAACATGACTTCTATGTGACTTGTCTTTAATTTCCAATATTTTCAGAAATTACAAAACTTAACATCAGACCAAAGTTTTTCACTGCTAGTCACAATCGTTTATGACATCCCATATCAAGTGTATAAATGCACCAGTTACATTTATTTTAATTAGCATCCCAGTGAGGTATCTCTAAATGCAATAAGTCTGTAAATAGTGTTGTCAGTGTGAAGTAAAAAGTTCAATTGTCATGAAACACCAGTTATTAAACACATATGTAATAAGACAAGGATATCTCACTTACAGTTATTGATAATTACGGTTGGGACAATCTCATTACACTGTTAGCTGTGACATCATTGTTTACAAATGGACTACAGTTGGAAGGTCCACATGCTAACATTACAATTAAAGTGGTGTTATTTTACACTTGATATTAATAATTAGATCCCATTGTATATAGTATTAAAAAGCAAAACTAACTGAAAGGAAAATTGTGGAGTCAAACCCACTGATAGTCTGGATGCCAAAGTGTGGTTTCAAACCCTAACCACAGTCTGGTCAAAGTCCCTTAATCAGCACACATTCCTGTGCTCCTTCATACAGCGTTCATATAAACATGATTATGTTGTTGAGTCCCCAAGTGGTTTAGTTTAAATTCTACTGGCGGTGGAGTCCTGGTTGGACATTGGACATTGTAAAAACAGCTGTATCAAATTAATATTTAATGAGCAGTGATGACACCCCT